>NW_026043857.1:0-159192 GCF_937001465.1 Orcinus orca | reverse complement strand
CATGATGAGTGGATTCAGGTATGATGATTCTAACTGAAATAAGTCACACAGAAAAAGAAACATCATAAGATATCACTAATACACGGAATGTAAACTTGGCTACACAGGAACTGAATTTCAAAACAGAACATGGTCCCAAATTTAGAAAACCAACTTATGCTTGCTTAAGGGGAAAGGTGAGTTGGGGTGCTGCATAAAACCAGAGATTGAAATGAGCACAGATAAAGTTCCTTAAGCCAAATATGTAATAGACAAGAGCTACTCCTTGCTCAACGAAATGGACTCAAAACCCCATATTAAACGCCTAATAATGTACCTGACTAGTAAGTATCTTAAAACCTATGGATTGCTATGTCTCTGAAAGTGAATCAATCGTGAGTACAGGGGCAAAAACGCAGCAGTGATAGGATTGGAGAGTTTTGGTGAGCAAATGAAGACCCTTTGAAGTCATATTGCATGGTACCCATTCCACGGGTCTCAACTCTCCAGGTTTAAGGGATTCTTCCTTCAGCTAAAACATGCATGTGGAACCCAGAGTATGATCAACCGTGTGATCGGGAGACGTGTTGAAATATGTCTCAGTTCTCGTCCCCTGGTACTCGGGTGCAACATTCCAGATGCTTTACTAACACTCTCCCGACTTGGAGAGTCAGTGCCTTTAACCTCCTGTTTGGCCCAGTTTGCAAATTCCGGGGAAGATGAACAGGAATAGGGAGAACCAATGAGAGACTAGCTGGAGGTGTCTGGACGGGAAAATTTAACTCTCATTTCCCACCAGGAAGAGGAATTAACCAAAGGCTCAGCGTGCCATGCCGGAACCAGATTAGGGCCTGAAGCAATCTTGCGGTGTTGCGGCCAGCTCACAAGAAAGCGAGTTGAAGAAAGGAGCTCAGGGGCACTGTAATTCACAAACCTGCAGAGTTATAAATGACAGCTATCATCCAAAAATATACTGAAGTAAGGCTGCCAAGAGGACTTGAAAGCCGGGCAGAATTGCAGGAAACCGATTTCAGGAGGTAGACTGGAATTGCATTTAAAGCATAGGAAAAGAGGCAGAAGGTCGACAATGATGCACTTGGCCAAAAAGGGCGTATGCGTTTTTTCCTGAATATATTCAGGAAAAAACGCATATGCCCTTTTTGGCCAACCAAGCAAGCTTGCAAAGGAAATCTGCACCACAATGAAGTCTCACTTCCCCCCCGTCAAAAGGGCCATCTGAAAAAAGTGTAAAATCCAGAAAGGCAGGACAGGCCATGGAGAACTGGGAGCCTTGTTATGCTGATGGGCGGGATGTAAATTGCCAACAGCCACTCGGGAGAAGTGTATGGTGTTTCCTGAAACATCTAAAAAACAAAGCAACAGAGCCTAGGGCACTTCCACTTATGGTCCTGCAGCTTAGGGAAATTAAAATCAAAAAGACACAGCCACCCCAAAGTTTGGGATGGCTCTGTTTACAAGAAACTCGTTTACGGTACAAGTTCAATATCACATAAAGCGAAAAATGGATAAAGAAGTTGTGGTACTTACGTACAATGCAATATCACTCAGCAATGACATCTATGTCATCAGGCCCATAGCAGCATGATGAGTGGATTCAGGTATGATGATTCTAACTGAAATAAGTCACACAGAAAAAGAAACATCATAAGATATCACTAATACATGGAATGTAAACTTGGCTACACAGGAACTGGATTTCAAAACAGAACATGGTCCCAAATTTAGAAAACCAACTTATGCTTGCTTAAGGGGAAAGGTGAGTTGGGGTGCTGCATAAAACCAGAGATTGAAATGAGCACAGATAAAGTTCCTTAAGCCAAATATGTAATAGACAAGAGCTACTCCTTGCTCAACGAAATGGACTCAAAACCCCATATTAAACGCCTAATAATGTACCTGACTAGTAAGTATCTTAAAACCTATGGATTGCTATGTCTCTGAAAGTGAATCAATCGTGAGTACAGGGGCAAAAACGCAGCAGTGATAGGATTGGAGAGTTTTGGTGAGCAAATGAAGACCCTTTGAAGTCATATTGCATGGTACCCATTCCACGGGTCTCAACTCTCCAGGTTTAAGGGATTCTTCCTTCAGCTAAAGCATGCATGTGGAACCCAGAGTATGATCAACCGTGTGATCGGGAGACGTGTTGAAATATGTCTCAGTTCTCGTCCCCTGGTACTCGGGTGCAACATTCCAGATGCTTTAGTAACACTCTCCCGACTTGGAGAGTCAGTGCCTTTAACCTCCTGTTTGGCCCAGTTTGCAAATTCCGCGGAAGATGAACAGGAATAGGGAGAACCAATGAGAGACTAGCTGGAGGTGTCTGGACGGGAAAATTTAACTCTCATTTCCCACCAGGAAGAGGAATTAACCAAAGGCTCAGCGTGCCATGCCGGAACCAGATTAGGGCCTGAAGCAATCCTGCGGTGTTGCGGCCAGCTCACAAGAAAGCGAGTTGAAGAAAGGAGCTCAGGGGCACTGTAATTCACAAACCTGCAGAGTTATAAATGACAGCTATCATCCAAAAATATACTGAAGTAAGGCTGCCAAGAGGACTTGAAAGCCGGGCAGAATTGCAGGAAACCGATTTCAGGAGGTAGACTGGAATTGCATTTAAAGCATAGGAAAAGAGGCAGAAGGTCGACAATGATGCACTTGGCCAAAAAGGGCGTATGCGTTTTTTCCTGAATATATTCAGGAAAAAACGCATACGCCCTTTTTGGCCAACCAAGCAAGCTTGCAAAGGAAATCTGCACTACAATGAAGTCTCACTCCCCCCCATCAAAAGGGCCATCTGAAAAAAGTGTAAAATCCAGAAAGGCAGGACAGGCCATGGAGAACTGGGAGCCTTGTTATGCTGATGGGCGGGATGTAAATTGCCAACAGCCACTCCGGAGAAGTGTATGGTGTTTCCTGAAACATCTAAAAAACAAAGCAACAGAGCCTAGGGCACTTCCACTTATGGTCCTGCAGCTTAGGGAAATTAAAATCAAAAAGACACAGCCACCCCAAAGTTTGGGATGGCTCTGTTTACAAGAAACTCGTTTACGGTACAAGTTCAATATCGCATAAAGCGAAAAATGGATAAAGAAGTTGTGGTACTTACGTACAATGCAATATCACTCACTAATGACATCTATGTCATCAGGCCCATAGCAGCATAATGAGTGGATTCAGGTATGATGATTCTAACTGAAATAAGTCACACAGAAAAAGAAACATCATAAGATATCACTAATACACGGAATGTAAACTTGTCTACACAGGAACTGGATTTCAAAACAGAACATGGTCCCAAATTTAGAAAACCAACTTATGCTTGCTTAAGGGGAAAGGTGAGTTGGGGTGCTGCATAAAACCAGAGATTGAAATGAGCACAGATAAAGTTCCTTAAGCCAAATATGTAATAGACAATAGCTACTCCTTGCTCAATGAAATGGACTCAAAACCCCATGTTAAACGCCTAATAATGTACCTGACTAGTAAGTATCTTAAAACCTATGGATTGCTATGTCTCTGAAAGTGAATCAATCGTGAGTACAGGGGCAAAAACGCAGCAGTGATAGGATTGGAGAGTTTTGGTGAGCAAATGAAGACCCTTTGAAGTCATATTGCATGGTACCCATTCCACGGGTCTCAACTCTCCAGGTTTAAGGGATTCTTCCTTCAGCTAAAACATGCATGTGGAACCCAGAGTATGATCAACCGTGTGATCGGGAGACGTGTTGAAATATGTCTCAGTTCTTGTCCCCTGGTACTCGGGTACAACATTCCAGATGCTTTACTAACACTCTCCCGACTTGGAGAGTCAGTGCCTTTAACCTCCTGTTTGGCCCAGTTTGCAAATTCCGCGGAAGATGAACAGGAATAGGGAGAACCAATGAGAGACTAGCTGGAGGTGTCTGGACGGGAAAATTGAACTCTCATTTCCCACCAGGAAGAGGAATTAACCAAAGGCTCAGCGTGCCATGCCGGAACCAGATTAGGGCCTGAAGCAATCCTGCGGTGTTGCGGCCAGCTCACAAGAAAGCGAGTTGAAGAAAGGAGCTCAGGGGCACTGTAATTCACAAACCTGCAGAGTTATAAATGACAGCTATCATCCAAAAATATACTGAAGTAAGGCTGCCAAGAGGACTTGAAAGCCGGGCAGAATTGCAGGAAACCGATTTCAGGAGGTAGACTGGAATTGCATTTAAAGCATAGGAAAAGAGGCAGAAGGTCGACAATGATGCACTTGGCCAAAAAGGGCGTATGCGTTTTTTCCTGAATATATTCAGGAAAAAACGCATACGCCCTTTTTGGCCAACCAAGCAAGCTTGCAAAGGAAATCTGCACTACAATGAAGTCTCACTTCCCCCCCGTCAAAAGGGCCATCTGAAAAAAGTGTAAAATCCAGAAAGGCAGGACAGGCCATGGAGAACTGGGAGCCTTGTTATGCTGATGGGCGGGATGTAACTTGCCAACAGCCACTCCGGAGAAGTGTATGGTGTTTCCTGAAACATCTAAAAAACAAAGCAACAGAGCCTAGGGCACTTCCACTTATGGTCCTATAGCTTAGGGAAATTAAAATCAAAAAGACACAGCCACCCCAAAGTTTGGGATGGCTCTGTTTACAAGAAACTCGTTTACGGTACAAGTTCAATATCGCATAAAGCGAAAAATGGATAAAGAAGTTGTGGTACTTACGTACAATGCAATATCACTCAGCAATGACATCTATGTCATCAGGCCCATAGCAGCATAATGAGTGCATTCAGGTATGATGATTCTAACTGAAATAAGTCACACAGAAAAAGAAACATCATAAGATATCACTAATACACGGAATGTAAACTTGGCTACACAGGAACTGAATTTCAAAACAGAACATGGTCCCAAATTTAGAAAATCAACTTATGCTTGCTTAAGGGGAAAGGTGAGTTGGGGTGCTGCATAAAACCAGAGATTGAAATGAGCACAGATAAAGTTCCTTAAGCCAAATATGTAATAGACAAGAGCTACTCCTTGCTCAACGAAATGGACTCAAAACCCCATATTAAACGCCTAATAATGTACCTGACTAGTAAGTATCTTAAAACCTATGGATTGCTATGTCTCTGAAAGTGAATCAATCGTGAGTACAGGGGCAAAAACGCAGCAGTGATAGGATTGGAGAGTTTTGGTGAGCAAATGAAGACCCTTTGAAGTCATATTGCATGGTACCCATTCCACGGGTCTCAACTCTCCAGGTTTAAGGGATTCTTCCTTCAGCTAAAACATGCATGTGGAACCCAGAGTATGATCAACCGTGTGATCGGGAGACGTGTTGAAATATGTCTCAGTTCTCGTCCCCTGGTACTCGGGTGCAACATTCCAGATGCTTTACTAACACTCTCCCGACTTGGAGAGTCAGTGCCTTTAACCTCCTCTTTGGCCCAGTTTGCAAATTCCGGGGAAGATGAACAGGAATAGGGAGAACCAATGAGAGACTAGCTGGAGGTGTCTGGACGGGAAAATTTAACTCTCATTTCCCACCAGGAAGAGGAATTAACCAAAGGCTCAGCGTGCCATGCCGGAACCAGATTAGGGCCTGAAGCAATCTTGCGGTGTTGCGGCCAGCTCACAAGAAAGCGAGTTGAAGAAAGGAGCTCAGGGGCACTGTAATTCACAAACCTGCAGAGTTATAAATGACAGCTATCATCCAAAAATATACTGAAGTAAGGCTGCCAAGAGGACTTGAAAGCCGGGCAGAATTGCAGGAAACCGATTTCAGGAGGTAGACTGGAATTGCATTTAAAGCATAGGAAAAGAGGCAGAAGGTCGACAATGATGCACTTGGCCAAAAAGGGCGTATGCGTTTTTTCCTGAATATATTCAGGAAAAAACGCATACGCCCTTTTTGGCCAACCAAGCAACCTTGCAAAGGAAATCTGCACTACAATGAAGTCTCAATTCCGCCCCGTCAAAAGGGCCATCTGAAAAAAGTGTAAAATCCAGAAAGGCAGGACAGGCCATGGAGAACTGGGAGCCTTGTTATGCTGATGGGCGGGATGTAAATTGTCAACAGCCACTCGGGAGAAGTGTATGGTGTTTCCTGAAACATCTAAAAAACAAAGCAACAGAGCCTAGGGCACTTCCACTTATGGTCCTATAGCTTAGGGAAATTAAAATCAAAAAGACACAGCCACCCCAAAGTTTGGGATGGCTCTGTTTACAAGAAACTCGTTTACGGTACAAGTTCAATATCGCATAAAGCGAAAAATGGATAAAGAAGTTGTGGTACTTACGTACAATGCAATATCACTCAGCAATGACATCTATGTCATCAGGCCCATAGCAGCATAATGAGTGCATTCAGGTATGATGATTCTAACTGAAATAAGTCACACAGAAAAAGAAACATCATAAGATATCACTAATACACGGAATGTAAACTTGGCTACACAGGAACTGAATTTCAAAACAGAACATGGTCCCAAATTTAGAAAATCAACTTATGCTTGCTTAAGGGGAAAGGTGAGTTGGGGTGCTGCATAAAACCAGAGATTGAAATGAGCACAGATAAAGTTCCTTAAGCCAAATATGTAATAGACAAGAGCTACTCCTTGCTCAACGAAATGGACTCAAAACCCCATATTAAACGCCTAATAATGTACCTGACTAGTAAGTATCTTAAAACCTATGGATTGCTATGTCTCTGAAAGTGAATCAATCGTGAGTACAGGGGCAAAAACGCAGCAGTGATAGGATTGGAGAGTTTTGGTGAGCAAATGAAGACCCTTTGAAGTCATATTGCATGGTACCCATTCCACGGGTCTCAACTCTCCAGGTTTAAGGGATTCTTCCTTCAGCTAAAGCATGCATGTGGAACCCAGAGTATGATCAACCGTGTGATCGGGAGACGTGTTGAAATATGTCTCAGTTCTCGTCCCCTGGTACTCGGGTGCAACATTCCAGATGCTTTACTAACACTCTCCCGACTTGGAGAGTCAGTGCCTTTAACCTCCTGTTTGGCCCAGTTTGCAAATTCCGCGGAAGATGAACAGGAATAGGGAGAACCAATGAGAGACTAGCTGGAGGTGTCTGGACGGGAAAATTTAACTCTCATTTCCCACCAGGAAGAGGAATTAACCAAAGGCTCAGCGTGCCATGCCGGAACCAGATTAGGGCCTGAAGCAATCCTGCGGTGTTGCGGCCAGCTCACAAGAAAGCGAGTTGAAGAAAGGAGCTCAGGGGCACTGTAATTCACAAACCTGCAGAGTTATAAATGACAGCTATCATCCAAAAATATACTGAAGTAAGGCTGCCAAGAGGACTTGAAAGCCGGGCAGAATTGCAGGAAACCGATTTCAGGAGGTAGACTGGAATTGCATTTAAAGCATAGGAAAAGAGGCAGAAGGTCGACAATGATGCACTTGGCCAAAAAGGGCGTATGCGTTTTTTCCTGAATATATTCAGGAAAAAACGCATATGCCCTTTTTGGCCAACCAAGCAAGCTTGCAAAGGAAATCTGCACCACAATGAAGTCTCACTTCCCCCCCGTCAAAAGGGCCATCTGAAAAAAGTGTAAAATCCAGAAAGGCAGGACAGGCCATGGAGAACTGGGAGCCTTGTTATGCTGATGGGCGGGATGTAAATTGCCAACAGCCACTCGGGAGAAGTGTATGGTGTTTCCTGAAACATCTAAAAAACAAAGCAACAGAGCCTAGGGCACTTCCACTTATGGTCCTGCAGCTTAGGGAAATTAAAATCAAAAAGACACAGCCACCCCAAAGTTTGGGATGGCTCTGTTTACAAGAAACTCGTTTACGGTACAAGTTCAATATCACATAAAGCGAAAAATGGATAAAGAAGTTGTGGTACTTACGTACAATGCAATATCACTCAGCAATGACATCTATGTCATCAGGCCCATAGCAGCATGATGAGTGGATTCAGGTATGATGATTCTAACTGAAATAAGTCACACAGAAAAAGAAACATCATAAGATATCACTAATACATGGAATGTAAACTTGGCTACACAGGAACTGAATTTCAAAACAGAACATGGTCCCAAATTTAGAAAATCAACTTATGCTTGCTTAAGGGGAAAGGTGAGTTGGGGTGCTGCATAAAACCAGAGATTGAAATGAGCACAGATAAAGTTCCTTAAGCCAAATATGTAATAGACAAGAGCTACTCCTTGCTCAACGAAATGGACTCAAAACCCCATATTAAACGCCTAATAATGTACCTGACTAGTAAGTATCTTAAAACCTATGGATTGCTATGTCTCTGAAAGTGAATCAATCGTGAGTACAGGGGCAAAAACGCAGCAGTGATAGGATTGGAGAGTTTTGGTGAGCAAATGAAGACCCTTTGAAGTCATATTGCATGGTACCCATTCCACGGGTCTCAACTCTCCAGGTTTAAGGGATTCTTCCTTCAGCTAAAGCATGCATGTGGAACCCAGAGTATGATCAACCGTGTGATCGGGAGACGTGTTGAAATATGTCTCAGTTCTCGTCCCCTGGTACTCGGGTGCAACATTCCAGATGCTTTAGTAACACTCTCCCGACTTGGAGAGTCAGTGCCTTTAACCTCCTGTTTGGCCCAGTTTGCAAATTCCGGGGAAGATGAACAGGAATAGGGAGAACCAATGAGAGACTAGCTGGAGGTGTCTGGACGGGAAAATTTAACTCTCATTTCCCACCAGGAAGAGGAATTAACCAAAGGCTCAGCGTGCCATGCCGGAACCAGATTAGGGCCTGAAGCAATCCTGCGGTGTTGCGGCCAGCTCACAAGAAAGCGAGTTGAAGAAAGGAGCTCAGGGGCACTGTAATTCACAAACCTGCAGAGTTATAAATGACAGCTATCATCCAAAAATATACTGAAGTAAGGCTGCCAAGAGGACTTGAAAGCCGGGCAGAATTGCAGGAAACCGATTTCAGGAGGTAGACTGGAATTGCATTTAAAGCATAGGAAAAGAGGCAGAAGGTCGACAATGATGCACTTGGCCAAAAAGGGCGTATGCGTTTTTTCCTGAATATATTCAGGAAAAAACGCATATGCCCTTTTTGGCCAACCAAGCAAGCTTGCAAAGGAAATCTGCACCACAATGAAGTCTCACTTCCCCCCCGTCAAAAGGGCCATCTGAAAAAAGTGTAAAATCCAGAAAGGCAGGACAGGCCATGGAGAACTGGGAGCCTTGTTATGCTGATGGGCGGGATGTAAATTGCCAACAGCCACTCGGGAGAAGTGTATGGTGTTTCCTGAAACATCTAAAAAACAAAGCAACAGAGCCTAGGGCACTTCCACTTATGGTCCTGCAGCTTAGGGAAATTAAAATCAAAAAGACACAGCCACCCCAAAGTTTGGGATGGCTCTGTTTACAAGAAACTCGTTTACGGTACAAGTTCAATATCACATAAAGCGAAAAATGGATAAAGAAGTTGTGGTACTTACGTACAATGCAATATCACTCAGCAATGACATCTATGTCATCAGGCCCATAGCAGCATGATGAGTGGATTCAGGTATGATGATTCTAACTGAAATAAGTCACACAGAAAAAGAAACATCATAAGATATCACTAATACATGGAATGTAAACTTGGCTACACAGGAACTGGATTTCAAAACAGAACATGGTCCCAAATTTAGAAAACCAACTTATGCTTGCTTAAGGGGAAAGGTGAGTTGGGGTGCTGCATAAAACCAGAGATTGAAATGAGCACAGATAAAGTTCCTTAAGCCAAATATGTAATAGACAAGAGCTACTCCTTGCTCAACGAAATGGACTCAAAACCCCATATTAAACGCCTAATAATGTACCTGACTAGTAAGTATCTTAAAACCTATGGATTGCTATGTCTCTGAAAGTGAATCAATCGTGAGTACAGGGGCAAAAACGCAGCAGTGATAGGATTGGAGAGTTTTGGTGAGCAAATGAAGACCCTTTGAAGTCATATTGCATGGTACCCATTCCACGGGTCTCAACTCTCCAGGTTTAAGGGATTCTTCCTTCAGCTAAAGCATGCATGTGGAACCCAGAGTATGATCAACCGTGTGATCGGGAGACGTGTTGAAATATGTCTCAGTTCTCATCCCCTGGTACTCGGGTGCAACATTCCAGATGCTTTAGTAACACTCTCCCGACTTGGAGAGTCAGTGCCTTTAACCTCCTGTTTGGCCCAGTTTGCAAATTCCGCGGAAGATGAACAGGAATAGGGAGAACCAATGAGAGACTAGCTGGAGGTGTCTGGACGGGAAAATTTAACTCTCATTTCCCACCAGGAAGAGGAATTAACCAAAGGCTCAGCGTGCCATGCCGGAACCAGATTAGGGCCTGAAGCAATCCTGCGGTGTTGCGGCCAGCTCACAAGAAAGCGAGTTGAAGAAAGGAGCTCAGGGGCACTGTAATTCACAAACCTGCAGAGTTATAAATGACAGCTATCATCCAAAAATATACTGAAGTAAGGCTGCCAAGAGGACTTGAAAGCCGGGCAGAATTGCAGGAAACCGATTTCAGGAGGTAGACTGGAATTGCATTTAAAGCATAGGAAAAGAGGCAGAAGGTCGACAATGATGCACTTGGCCAAAAAGGGCGTATGCGTTTTTTCCTGAATATATTCAGGAAAAAACGCATACGCCCTTTTTGGCCAACCAAGCAAGCTTGCAAAGGAAATCTGCACTACAATGAAGTCTCACTTCCCCCCCGTCAAAAGGGCCATCTGAAAAAAGTGTAAAATCCAGAAAGGCAGGACAGGCCATGGAGAACTGGGAGCCTTGTTATGCTGATGGGCGGGATGTAACTTGCCAACAGCCACTCGGGAGAAGTGTATGGTGTTTCCTGAAACATCTAAAAAACAAAGCAACAGAGCCTAGGGCACTTCCACTTATGGTCCTATAGCTTAGGGAAATTAAAATCAAAAAGACACAGCCACCCCAAAGTTTTGGATGGCTCTGTTTACAAGAACCTAGTTTACGGTACAAGTTCAATATCGCAGAAAGTGAAAAATGGACAAAGAAGTTGTGGTACTTACGTACAATGCAATATCACTCAGCAATGACATCTATGTCATCAGGCCCATAGCAGCATAATGAGTGCATTCAGGTATGATGATTCTAACTGAAATAAGTCACACAGAAAAAGAAACATCATAAGATATCACTAATACACGGAATGTAAACTTGGCTACACAGGAACTGAATTTCAAAACAGAACATGGTCCCAAATTTAGAAAATCAACTTATGCTTGCTTAAGGGGAAAGGTGAGTTGGGGTGCTGCATAAAACCAGAGATTGAAATGAGCACAGATAAAGTTCCTTAAGCCAAATATGGAATAGACAAGAGCTACTCCTTGCTCAACGAAATGGACTCAAAACCCCATATTAAACGCCTAATAATGTACCTGACTAGTAAGTATCTTAAAACCTATGGATTGCTATGTCTCTGAAAGTGAATCAATCGTGAGTACAGGGGCAAAAACGCAGCAGTGATAGGATTGGAGAGTTTTGGTGAGCAAATGAAGACCCTTTGAAGTCATATTGCATGGTACCCATTCCACGGGTCTCAACTCTCCAGGTTTAAGGGATTCTTCCTTCAGCTAAAACATGCATGTGGAACCCAGAGTATGATCAACCGTGTGATCGGGAGACGTGTTGAAATATGTCTCAGTTCTCGTCCCCTGGTACTCGGGTGCAACATTCCAGATGCTTTACTAACACTCTCCCGACTTGGAGAGTCAGTGCCTTTAACCTCCTCTTTGGCCCAGTTTGCAAATTCCGGGGAAGATGAACAGGAATAGGGAGAACCAATGAGAGACTAGCTGGAGGTGTCTGGACGGGAAAATTTAACTCTCATTTCCCACCAGGAAGAGGAATTAACCAAAGGCTCAGCGTGCCATGCCGGAACCAGATTAGGGCCTGAAGCAATCTTGCGGTGTTGCGGCCAGCTCACAAGAAAGCGAGTTGAAGAAAGGAGCTCAGGGGCACTGTAATTCACAAACCTGCAGAGTTATAAATGACAGCTATCATCCAAAAATATACTGAAGTAAGGCTGCCAAGAGGACTTGAAAGCCGGGCAGAATTGCAGGAAACCGATTTCAGGAGGTAGACTGGAATTGCATTTAAAGCATAGGAAAAGAGGCAGAAGGTCGACAATGATGCACTTGGCCAAAAAGGGCGTATGCGTTTTTTCCTGAATATATTCAGGAAAAAACGCATACGCCCTTTTTGGCCAACCAAGCAACCTTGCAAAGGAAATCTGCACTACAATGAAGTCTCAATTCCGCCCCGTCAAAAGGGCCATCTGAAAAAAGTGTAAAATCCAGAAAGTCAGGACAGGCCATGGAGAACTGGGAGCCTTGTTATGCTGATGGGCGGGATGTAAATTGTCAACAGCCACTCGGGAGAAGTGTATGGTGTTTCCTGAAACATCTAAAAAACAAAGCAACAGAGCCTAGGGCACTTCCACTTATGGTCCTATAGCTTAGGGAAATTAAAATCAAAAAGACACAGCCACCCCAAAGTTTGGGATGGCTCTGTTTACAAGAAACTCGTTTACGGTACAAGTTCAATATCGCATAAAGCGAAAAATGGATAAAGAAGTTGTGGTACTTACGTACAATGCAATATCACTCAGCAATGACATCTATGTCATCAGGCCCATAGCAGCATAATGAGTGCATTCAGGTATGATGATTCTAACTGAAATAAGTCACACAGAAAAAGAAACATCATAAGATATCACTAATACACGGAATGTAAACTTGGCTACACAGGAACTGAATTTCAAAACAGAACATGGTCCCAAATTTAGAAAATCAACTTATGCTTGCTTAAGGGGAAAGGTGAGTTGGGGTGCTGCATAAAACCAGAGATTGAAATGAGCACAGATAAAGTTCCTTAAGCCAAATATGTAATAGACAAGAGCTACTCCTTGCTCAACGAAATGGACTCAAAACCCCATATTAAACGCCTAATAATGTACCTGACTAGTAAGTATCTTAAAACCTATGGATTGCTATGTCTCTGAAAGTGAATCAATCGTGAGTACAGGGGCAAAAACGCAGCAGTGATAGGATTGGAGAGTTTTGGTGAGCAAATGAAGACCCTTTGAAGTCATATTGCATGGTACCCATTCCACGGGTCTCAACTCTCCAGGTTTAAGGGATTCTTCCTTCAGCTAAAGCATGCATGTGGAACCCAGAGTATGATCAACCGTGTGATCGGGAGACGTGTTGAAATATGTCTCAGTTCTCGTCCCCTGGTACTCGGGTGCAACATTCCAGATGCTTTACTAACACTCTCCCGACTTGGAGAGTCAGTGCCTTTAACCTCCTGTTTGGCCCAGTTTGCAAATTCCGCGGAAGATGAACAGGAATAGGGAGAACCAATGAGAGACTAGCTGGAGGTGTCTGGACGGGAAAATTTAACTCTCATTTCCCACCAGGAAGAGGAATTAACCAAAGGCTCAGCGTGCCATGCCGGAACCAGATTAGGGCCTGAAGCAATCCTGCGGTGTTGCGGCCAGCTCACAAGAAAGCGAGTTGAAGAAAGGAGCTCAGGGGCACTGTAATTCACAAACCTGCAGAGTTATAAATGACAGCTATCATCCAAAAATATACTGAAGTAAGGCTGCCAAGAGGACTTGAAAGCCGGGCAGAATTGCAGGAAACCGATTTCAGGAGGTAGACTGGAATTGCATTTAAAGCATAGGAAAAGAGGCAGAAGGTCGACAATGATGCACTTGGCCAAAAAGGGCGTATGCGTTTTTTCCTGAATATATTCAGGAAAAAACGCATATGCCCTTTTTGGCCAACCAAGCAAGCTTGCAAAGGAAATCTGCACCACAATGAAGTCTCACTTCCCCCCCGTCAAAAGGGCCATCTGAAAAAAGTGTAAAATCCAGAAAGGCAGGACAGGCCATGGAGAACTGGGAGCCTTGTTATGCTGATGGGCGGGATGTAAATTGCCAACAGCCACTCGGGAGAAGTGTATGGTGTTTCCTGAAACATCTAAAAAACAAAGCAACAGAGCCTAGGGCACTTCCACTTATGGTCCTGCAGCTTAGGGAAATTAAAATCAAAAAGACACAGCCACCCCAAAGTTTGGGATGGCTCTGTTTACAAGAAACTCGTTTACGGTACAAGTTCAATATCACATAAAGCGAAAAATGGATAAAGAAGTTGTGGTACTTACGTACAATGCAATATCACTCAGCAATGACATCTATGTCATCAGGCCCATAGCAGCATGATGAGTGGATTCAGGTATGATGATTCTAACTGAAATAAGTCACACAGAAAAAGAAACATCATAAGATATCACTAATACATGGAATGTAAACTTGGCTACACAGGAACTGAATTTCAAAACAGAACATGGTCCCAAATTTAGAAAATCAACTTATGCTTGCTTAAGGGGAAAGGTGAGTTGGGGTGCTGCATAAAACCAGAGATTGAAATGAGCACAGATAAAGTTCCTTAAGCCAAATATGTAATAGACAAGAGCTACTCCTTGCTCAACGAAATGGACTCAAAACCCCATATTAAACGCCTAATAATGTACCTGACTAGTAAGTATCTTAAAACCTATGGATTGCTATGTCTCTGAAAGTGAATCAATCGTGAGTACAGGGGCAAAAACGCAGCAGTGATAGGATTGGAGAGTTTTGGTGAGCAAATGAAGACCCTTTGAAGTCATATTGCATGGTACCCATTCCACGGGTCTCAACTCTCCAGGTTTAAGGGATTCTTCCTTCAGCTAAAGCATGCATGTGGAACCCAGAGTATGATCAACCGTGTGATCGGGAGACGTGTTGAAATATGTCTCAGTTCTCGTCCCCTGGTACTCGGGTGCAACATTCCAGATGCTTTAGTAACACTCTCCCGACTTGGAGAGTCAGTGCCTTTAACCTCCTGTTTGGCCCAGTTTGCAAATTCCGCGGAAGATGAACAGGAATAGGGAGAACCAATGAGAGACTAGCTGGAGGTGTCTGGACGGGAAAATTTAACTCTCATTTCCCACCAGGAAGAGGAATTAACCAAAGGCTCAGCGTGCCATGCCGGAACCAGATTAGGGCCTGAAGCAATCCTGCGGTGTTGCGGCCAGCTCACAAGAAAGCGAGTTGAAGAAAGGAGCTCAGGGGCACTGTAATTCACAAACCTGCAGAGTTATAAATGACAGCTATCATCCAAAAATATACTGAAGTAAGGCTGCCAAGAGGACTTGAAAGCCGGGCAGAATTGCAGGAAACCGATTTCAGGAGGTAGACTGGAATTGCATTTAAAGCATAGGAAAAGAGGCAGAAGGTCGACAATGATGCACTTGGCCAAAAAGGGCGTATGCGTTTTTTCCTGAATATATTCAGGAAAAAACGCATACGCCCTTTTTGGCCAACCAAGCAAGCTTGCAAAGGAAATCTGCACCACAATGAAGTCTCACTCCCCCCCGTCAAAAGGGCCATCTGAAAAAAGTGTAAAATCCAGAAAGGCAGGACAGGCCATGGAGAACTGGGAGCCTTGTTATGCTGATGGGCGGGATGTAAATTGCCAACAGCCACTCGGGAGAAGTGTATGGTGTTTCCTGAAACATCTAAAAAACAAAGCAACAGAGCCTAGGGCACTTCCACTTATGGTCCTGCAGCTTAGGGAAATTAAAATCAAAAAGACACAGCCACCCCAAAGTTTGGGATGGCTCTGTTTACAAGAAACTCGTTTACGGTACAAGTTCAATATCGCATAAAGCGAAAAATGGATAAAGAAGTTGTGGTACTTACGTACAATGCAATATCACTCAGCAATGACATCTATGTCATCAGGCCCATAGCAGCATAATGAGTGCATTCAGGTATGATGATTCTAACTGAAATAAGTCACACAGAAAAAGAAACATCATAAGATATCACTAATACACGGAATGTAAACTTGGCTACACAGGAACTGAATTTCAAAACAGAACATGGTCCCAAATTTAGAAAATCAACTTATGCTTGCTTAAGGGGAAAGGTGAGTTGGGGTGCTGCATAAAACCAGAGATTGAAATGAGCACAGATAAAGTTCCTTAAGCCAAATATGGAATACACAAGAGCTACTCCTTGCTCAACGAAATGGACTCAAAACCCCATATTAAACGCCTAATAATGTACCTGACTAGTAAGTATCTTAAAACCTATGGATTGCTATGTCTCTGAAAGTGAATCAATCGTGAGTACAGGGGCAAAAACGCAGCAGTGATAGGATTGGAGAGTTTTGGTGAGCAAATGAAGACCCTTTGAAGTCATATTGCATGGTACCCATTCCACGGGTCTCAACTCTCCAGGTTTAAGGGATTCTTCCTTCAGCTAAAACATGCATGTGGAACCCAGAGTATGATCAACCGTGTGATCGGGAGACGTGTTGAAATATGTCTCAGTTCTCGTCCCCTGGTACTCGGGTGCAACATTCCAGATGCTTTACTAACACTCTCCCGACTTGGAGAGTCAGTGCCTTTAACCTCCTGTTTGGCCCAGTTTGCAAATTCCGCGGAAGATGAACAGGAATAGGGAGAACCAATGAGAGACTAGCTGGAGGTGTCTGGACGGGAAAATTTAACTCTCATTTCCCACCAGGAAGAGGAATTAACCAAAGGCTCAGCGTGCCATGCCGGAACCAGATTAGGGCCTGAAGCAATCCTGCGGTGTTGCGGCCAGCTCACAAGAAAGCGAGTTGAAGAAAGGAGCTCAGGGGCACTGTAATTCACAAACCTGCAGAGTTATAAATGACAGCTATCATCCAAAAATATACTGAAGTAAGGCTGCCAAGAGGACTTGAAAGCCGGGCAGAATTGCAGGAAACCGATTTCAGGAGGTAGACTGGAATTGCATTTAAAGCATAGGAAAAGAGGCAGAAGGTCGACAATGATGCACTTGGCCAAAAAGGGCGTATGCGTTTTTTCCTGAATATATTCAGGAAAAAACGCATACGCCCTTTTTGGCCAACCAAGCAAGCTTGCAAAGGAAATCTGCACCACAATGAAGTCTCACTTCCCCCCCGTCAAAAGGGCCATCTGAAAAAAGTGTAAAATCCAGAAAGGCAGGACAGGCCATGGAGAACTGGGAGCCTTGTTATGCTGATGGGCGGGATGTAAATTGCCAACAGCCACTCGGGAGAAGTGTATGGTGTTTCCTGAAACATCTAAAAAACAAAGCAACAGAGCCTAGGGCACTTCCACTTATGGTCCTGCAGCTTAGGGAAATTAAAATCAAAAAGACACAGCCACCCCAAAGTTTGGGATGGCTCTGTTTACAAGAAACTCGTTTATGGTACAAGTTCAATATCGCATAAAGCGAAAAATGGATAAAGAAGTTGTGGTACTTACGTACAATGCAATATCACTCAGCAATGACATCTATGTCATCAGGCCCATAGCAGCATAATGAGTGGATTCAGGTATGATGATTCTAACTGAAATAAGTCACACAGAAAAAGAAACATCATAAGATATCACTAATACACGGAATGTAAACTTGGCTACACAGGAACTGAATTTCAAAACAGAACATGGTCCCAAATTTAGAAAATCAACTTATGCTTGCTTAAGGGGAAAGGTGAGTTGGGGTGCTGCATAAAACCAGAGATTGAAATGAGCACAGATAAAGTTCCTTAAGCCAAATATGTAATAGACAAGAGCTACTCCTTGCTCAACGAAATGGACTCAAAACCCCATATTAAACGCCTAATAATGTACCTGACTAGTAAGTATCTTAAAACCTATGGATTGCTATGTCTCTGAAAGTGAATCAATCGTGAGTACAGGGGCAAAAACGCAGCAGTGATAGGATTGGAGAGTTTTGGTGAGCAAATGAAGACCCTTTGAAGTCATATTGCATGGTACCCATTCCACGGGTCTCAACTCTCCAGGTTTAAGGGATTCTTCCTTCAGCTAAAACATGCATGTGGAACCCAGAGTATGATCAACCGTGTGATCGGGAGACGTGTTGAAATATGTCTCAGTTCTCGTCCCCTGGTACTCGGGTGCAACATTCCAGATGCTTTACTAACACTCTCCCGACTTGGAGAGTCAGTGCCTTTAACCTCCTGTTTGGCCCAGTTTGCAAATTCCGCGGAAGATGAACAGGAATAGGGAGAACCAATGAGAGACTAGCTGGAGGTGTCTGGACGGGAAAATTTAACTCTCATTTCCCACCAGGAAGAGGAATTAACCAAAGGCTCAGCGTGCCATGCCGGAACCAGATTAGGGCCTGAAGCAATCCTGCGGTGTTGCGGCCAGCTCACAAGAAAGCGAGTTGAAGAAAGGAGCTCAGGGGCACTGTAATTCACAAACCTGCAGAGTTATAAATGACAGCTATCATCCAAAAATATACTGAAGTAAGGCTGCCAAGAGGACTTGAAAGCCGGGCAGAATTGCAGGAAACCGATTTCAGGAGGTAGACTGGAATTGCATTTAAAGCATAGGAAAAGAGGCAGAAGGTCGACAATGATGCACTTGGCCAAAAAGGGCGTATGCGTTTTTTCCTGAATATATTCAGGAAAAAACGCATACGCCCTTTTTGGCCAACCAAGCAAGCTTGCAAAGGAAATCTGCACTACAATGAAGTCTCACTTCCCCCCCGTCAAAAGGGCCATCTGAAAAAAGTGTAAAATCCAGAAAGGCAGGACAGGCCATGGAGAACTGGGAGCCTTGTTATGCTGATGGGCGGGATGTAAATTGCCAACAGCCACTCGGGAGAAGTGTATGGTGTTTCCTGAAACATCTAAAAAACAAAGCAACAGAGCCTAGGGCACTTCCACTTATGGTCCTGCAGCTTAGGGAAATTAAAATCAAAAAGACACAGCCACCCCAAAGTTTGGGATGGCTCTGTTTACAAGAAACTCGTTTACGGTACAAGTTCAATATCGCATAAAGCGAAAAATGGATAAAGAAGTTGTGGTACTTACGTACAATGCAATATCACTCAGCAATGACATCTATGTCATCAGGCCCATAGCAGCATAATGAGTGCATTCAGGTATGATGATTCTAACTGAAATAAGTCACACAGAAAAAGAAACATCATAAGATATCACTAATACACGGAATGTAAACTTGGCTACACAGGAACTGAATTTCAAAACAGAACATGGTCCCAAATTTAGAAAACCAACTTATGCTTGCTTAAGGGGAAAGGTGAGTTGGGGTGCTGCATAAAACCAGAGATTGAAATGAGCACAGATAAAGTTCCTTAAGCCAAATATGTAATAGACAAGAGCTACTCCTTGCTCAACGAAATGGACTCAAAACCCCATATTAAACGCCTAATAATGTACCTGACTAGTAAGTATCTTAAAACCTATGGATTGCTATGTCTCTGAAAGTGAATCAATCGTGAGTACAGGGGCAAAAACGCAGCAGTGATAGGATTGGAGAGTTTTGGTGAGCAAATGAAGACCCTTTGAAGTCATATTGCATGGTACCCATTCCACGGGTCTCAACTCTCCAGGTTTAAGGGATTCTTCCTTCAGCTAAAACATGCATGTGGAACCCAGAGTATGATCAACCGTGTGATCGGGAGACGTGTTGAAATATGTCTCAGTTCTCGTCCCCTGGTACTCGGGTGCAACATTCCAGATGCTTTACTAACACTCTCCCGACTTGGAGAGTCAGTGCCTTTAACCTCCTCTTTGGCCCAGTTTGCAAATTCCGGGGAAGATGAACAGGAATAGGGAGAACCAATGAGAGACTAGCTGGAGGTGTCTGGACGGGAAAATTTAACTCTCATTTCCCACCAGGAAGAGGAATTAACCAAAGGCTCAGCGTGCCATGCCGGAACCAGATTAGGGCCTGAAGCAATCCTGCGGTGTTGCGGCCAGCTCACAAGAAAGCGAGTTGAAGAAAGGAGCTCAGGGGCACTGTAATTCACAAACCTGCAGAGTTATAAATGACAGCTATCATCCAAAAATATACTGAAGTAAGGCTGCCAAGAGGACTTGAAAGCCGGGCAGAATTGCAGGAAACCGATTTCAGGAGGTAGACTGGAATTGCATTTAAAGCATAGGAAAAGAGGCAGAAGGTCGACAATGATGCACTTGGCCAAAAAGGGCGTATGCGTTTTTTCCTGAATATATTCAGGAAAAAACGCATACGCCCTTTTTGGCCAACCAAGCAACCTTGCAAAGGAAATCTGCACTACAATGAAGTCTCAATTCCGCCCCGTCAAAAGGGCCATCTGAAAAAAGTGTAAAATCCAGAAAGGCAGGACAGGCCATGGAGAACTGGGAGCCTTGTTATGCTGATGGGCGGGATGTAAATTGTCAACAGCCACTCGGGAGAAGTGTATGGTGTTTCCTGAAACATCTAAAAAACAAAGCAACAGAGCCTAGGGCACTTCCACTTATGGTCCTATAGCTTAGGGAAATTAAAATCAAAAAGACACAGCCACCCCAAAGTTTGGGATGGCTCTGTTTACAAGAAACTCGTTTACGGTACAAGTTCAATATCGCATAAAGCGAAAAATGGATAAAGAAGTTGTGGTACTTACGTACAATGCAATATCACTCAGCAATGACATCTATGTCATCAGGCCCATAGCAGCATAATGAGTGCATTCAGGTATGATGATTCTAACTGAAATAAGTCACACAGAAAAAGAAACATCATAAGATATCACTAATACACGGAATGTAAACTTGGCTACACAGGAACTGAATTTCAAAACAGAACATGGTCCCAAATTTAGAAAATCAACTTATGCTTGCTTAAGGGGAAAGGTGAGTTGGGGTGCTGCATAAAACCAGAGATTGAAATGAGCACAGATAAAGTTCCTTAAGCCAAATATGGAATACACAAGAGCTACTCCTTGCTCAACGAAATGGACTCAAAACCCCATATTAAACGCCTAATAATGTACCTGACTAGTAAGTATCTTAAAACCTATGGATTGCTATGTCTCTGAAAGTGAATCAATCGTGAGTACAGGGGCAAAAACGCAGCAGTGATAGGATTGGAGAGTTTTGGTGAGCAAATGAAGACCCTTTGAAGTCATATTGCATGGTACCCATTCCACGGGTCTCAACTCTCCAGGTT
The DNA here is from genome assembly GCF_937001465.1 of Orcinus orca. NCBI lineage: Eukaryota > Metazoa > Chordata > Mammalia > Artiodactyla > Delphinidae > Orcinus > Orcinus orca. Next base: position 138,162 of record NW_026043857.1, on the reverse strand, counting down.
TAAGGGATTCTTCCTTCAGCTAAAGCATGCATGTGGAACCCAGAGTATGATCAACCGTGTGATCGGGAGACGTGTTGAAATATGTCTCAGTTCTCGTCCCCTGGTACTCGGGTGCAACATTCCAGATGCTTTACTAACACTCTCCCGACTTGGAGAGTCAGTGCCTTTAACCTCCTGTTTGGCCCAGTTTGCAAATTCCGCGGAAGATGAACAGGAATAGGGAGAACCAATGAGAGACTAGCTGGAGGTGTCTGGACGGGAAAATTTAACTCTCATTTCCCACCAGGAAGAGGAATTAACCAAAGGCTCAGCGTGCCATGCCGGAACCAGATTAGGGCCTGAAGCAATCCTGCGGTGTTGCGGCCAGCTCACAAGAAAGCGAGTTGAAGAAAGGAGCTCAGGGGCACTGTAATTCACAAACCTGCAGAGTTATAAATGACAGCTATCATCCAAAAATATACTGAAGTAAGGCTGCCAAGAGGACTTGAAAGCCGGGCAGAATTGCAGGAAACCGATTTCAGGAGGTAGACTGGAATTGCATTTAAAGCATAGGAAAAGAGGCAGAAGGTCGACAATGATGCACTTGGCCAAAAAGGGCGTATGCGTTTTTTCCTGAATATATTCAGGAAAAAACGCATATGCCCTTTTTGGCCAACCAAGCAAGCTTGCAAAGGAAATCTGCACCACAATGAAGTCTCACTTCCCCCCCGTCAAAAGGGCCATCTGAAAAAAGTGTAAAATCCAGAAAGGCAGGACAGGCCATGGAGAACTGGGAGCCTTGTTATGCTGATGGGCGGGATGTAAATTGCCAACAGCCACTCGGGAGAAGTGTATGGTGTTTCCTGAAACATCTAAAAAACAAAGCAACAGAGCCTAGGGCACTTCCACTTATGGTCCTGCAGCTTAGGGAAATTAAAATCAAAAAGACACAGCCACCCCAAAGTTTGGGATGGCTCTGTTTACAAGAAACTCGTTTACGGTACAAGTTCAATATCACATAAAGCGAAAAATGGATAAAGAAGTTGTGGTACTTACGTACAATGCAATATCACTCAGCAATGACATCTATGTCATCAGGCCCATAGCAGCATGATGAGTGGATTCAGGTATGATGATTCTAACTGAAATAAGTCACACAGAAAAAGAAACATCATAAGATATCACTAATACATGGAATGTAAACTTGGCTACACAGGAACTGAATTTCAAAACAGAACATGGTCCCAAATTTAGAAAATCAACTTATGCTTGCTTAAGGGGAAAGGTGAGTTGGGGTGCTGCATAAAACCAGAGATTGAAATGAGCACAGATAAAGTTCCTTAAGCCAAATATGTAATAGACAAGAGCTACTCCTTGCTCAACGAAATGGACTCAAAACCCCATATTAAACGCCTAATAATGTACCTGACTAGTAAGTATCTTAAAACCTATGGATTGCTATGTCTCTGAAAGTGAATCAATCGTGAGTACAGGGGCAAAAACGCAGCAGTGATAGGATTGGAGAGTTTTGGTGAGCAAATGAAGACCCTTTGAAGTCATATTGCATGGTACCCATTCCACGGGTCTCAACTCTCCAGGTTTAAGGGATTCTTCCTTCAGCTAAAGCATGCATGTGGAACCCAGAGTATGATCAACCGTGTGATCGGGAGACGTGTTGAAATATGTCTCAGTTCTCGTCCCCTGGTACTCGGGTGCAACATTCCAGATGCTTTAGTAACACTCTCCCGACTTGGAGAGTCAGTGCCTTTAACCTCCTGTTTGGCCCAGTTTGCAAATTCCGCGGAAGATGAACAGGAATAGGGAGAACCAATGAGAGACTAGCTGGAGGTGTCTGGACGGGAAAATTTAACTCTCATTTCCCACCAGGAAGAGGAATTAACCAAAGGCTCAGCGTGCCATGCCGGAACCAGATTAGGGCCTGAAGCAATCCTGCGGTGTTGCGGCCAGCTCACAAGAAAGCGAGTTGAAGAAAGGAGCTCAGGGGCACTGTAATTCACAAACCTGCAGAGTTATAAATGACAGCTATCATCCAAAAATATACTGAAGTAAGGCTGCCAAGAGGACTTGAAAGCCGGGCAGAATTGCAGGAAACCGATTTCAGGAGGTAGACTGGAATTGCATTTAAAGCATAGGAAAAGAGGCAGAAGGTCGACAATGATGCACTTGGCCAAAAAGGGCGTATGCGTTTTTTCCTGAATATATTCAGGAAAAAACGCATACGCCCTTTTTGGCCAACCAAGCAAGCTTGCAAAGGAAATCTGCACCACAATGAAGTCTCACTCCCCCCCGTCAAAAGGGCCATCTGAAAAAAGTGTAAAATCCAGAAAGGCAGGACAGGCCATGGAGAACTGGGAGCCTTGTTATGCTGATGGGCGGGATGTAAATTGCCAACAGCCACTCGGGAGAAGTGTATGGTGTTTCCTGAAACATCTAAAAAACAAAGCAACAGAGCCTAGGGCACTTCCACTTATGGTCCTGCAGCTTAGGGAAATTAAAATCAAAAAGACACAGCCACCCCAAAGTTTGGGATGGCTCTGTTTACAAGAAACTCGTTTACGGTACAAGTTCAATATCGCATAAAGCGAAAAATGGATAAAGAAGTTGTGGTACTTACGTACAATGCAATATCACTCAGCAATGACATCTATGTCATCAGGCCCATAGCAGCATAATGAGTGCATTCAGGTATGATGATTCTAACTGAAATAAGTCACACAGAAAAAGAAACATCATAAGATATCACTAATACACGGAATGTAAACTTGGCTACACAGGAACTGAATTTCAAAACAGAACATGGTCCCAAATTTAGAAAACCAACTTATGCTTGCTTAAGGGGAAAGGTGAGTTGGGGTGCTGCATAAAACCAGAGATTGAAATGAGCACAGATAAAGTTCCTTAAGCCAAATATGTAATAGACAAGAGCTACTCCTTGCTCAACGAAATGGACTCAAAACCCCATATTAAACGCCTAATAATGTACCTGACTAGTAAGTATCTTAAAACCTATGGATTGCTATGTCTCTGAAAGTGAATCAATCGTGAGTACAGGGGCAAAAACGCAGCAGTGATAGGATTGGAGAGTTTTGGTGAGCAAATGAAGACCCTTTGAAGTCATATTGCATGGTACCCATTCCACGGGTCTCAACTCTCCAGGTTTAAGGGATTCTTCCTTCAGCTAAAACATGCATGTGGAACCCAGAGTATGATCAACCGTGTGATCGGGAGACGTGTTGAAATATGTCTCAGTTCTCGTCCCCTGGTACTCGGGTGCAACATTCCAGATGCTTTACTAACACTCTCCCGACTTGGAGAGTCAGTGCCTTTAACCTCCTGTTTGGCCCAGTTTGCAAATTCCGCGGAAGATGAACAGGAATAGGGAGAACCAATGAGAGACTAGCTGGAGGTGTCTGGACGGGAAAATTTAACTCTCATTTCCCACCAGGAAGAGGAATTAACCAAAGGCTCAGCGTGCCATGCCGGAACCAGATTAGGGCCTGAAGCAATCCTGCGGTGTTGCGGCCAGCTCACAAGAAAGCGAGTTGAAGAAAGGAGCTCAGGGGCACTGTAATTCACAAACCTGCAGAGTTATAAATGACAGCTATCATCCAAAAATATACTGAAGTAAGGCTGCCAAGAGGACTTGAAAGCCGGGCAGAATTGCAGGAAACCGATTTCAGGAGGTAGACTGGAATTGCATTTAAAGCATAGGAAAAGAGGCAGAAGGTCGACAATGATGCACTTGGCCAAAAAGGGCGTATGCGTTTTTTCCTGAATATATTCAGGAAAAAACGCATACGCCCTTTTTGGCCAACCAAGCAAGCTTGCAAAGGAAATCTGCACTACAATGAAGTCTCACTTCCCCCCCGTCAAAAGGGCCATCTGAAAAAAGTGTAAAATCCAGAAAGGCAGGACAGGCCATGGAGAACTGGGAGCCTTGTTATGCTGATGGGCGGGATGTAACTTGCCAACAGCCACTCGGGAGAAGTGTATGGTGTTTCCTGAAACATCTAAAAAACAAAGCAACAGAGCCTAGGGCACTTCCACTTATGGTCCTATAGCTTAGGGAAATTAAAATCAAAAAGACACAGCCACCCCAAAGTTTGGGATGGCTCTGTTTACAAGAAACTCGTTTACGGTACAAGTTCAATATCGCATAAAGCGAAAAATGGATAAAGAAGTTGTGGTACTTACGTACAATGCAATATCACTCAGCAATGACATCTATGTCATCAAGCCCATAGCAGCATAATGAGTGGATTCAGGTATGATGATTCTAACTGAAATAAGTCACACAGAAAAAGAAACATCATAAGATATCACTAATACACGGAATGTAAACTTGGCTACACAGGAACTGAATTTCAAAACAGAACATGGTCCCAAATTTAGAAAACCAACTTATGCTTGCTTAAGGGGAAAGGTGAGTTGGGGTGCTGCATAAAACCAGAGATTGAAATGAGCACAGATAAAGTTCCTTAAGCCAAATATGTAATAGACAAGAGCTACTCCTTGCTCAACGAAATGGACTCAAAACCCCATATTAAACGCCTAATAATGTACCTGACTAGTAAGTATCTTAAAACCTATGGATTGCTATGTCTCTGAAAGTGAATCAATCGTGAGTACAGGGGCAAAAACGCAGCAGTGATAGGATTGGAGAGTTTTGGTGAGCAAATGAAGACCCTTTGAAGTCATATTGCATGGTACCCATTCCACGGGTCTCAACTCTCCAGGTTTAAGGGATTCTTCCTTCAGCTAAAACATGCATGTGGAACCCAGAGTATGATCAACCGTGTGATCGGGAGACGTGTTGAAATATGTCTCAGTTCTTGTCCCCTGGTACTCGGGTACAACATTCCAGATGCTTTACTAACACTCTCCCGACTTGGAGAGTCAGTGCCTTTAACCTCCTGTTTGGCCCAGTTTGCAAATTCCGCGGAAGATGAACAGGAATAGGGAGAACCAATGAGAGACTAGCTGGAGGTGTCTGGACGGGAAAATTTAACTCTCATTTCCCACCAGGAAGAGGAATTAAACAAAGGCTCAGCGTGCCGTGCCGGAACCAGATTAGGGCCTGAAGCAATCCTGCGGTGTTGCGGCCAGCTCACAAGAAAGCGAGTTGAAGAAAGGAGCTCAGGGGCACTGTAATTCACAAACCTGCAGAGTTATAAATGACAGCTATCATCCAAAAATATACTGAAGTAAGGCTGCCAAGAGGACTTGAAAGCCGGGCAGAATTGCAGGAAACCGATTTCAGGAGGTAGACTGGAATTGCATTTAAAGCATAGGAAAAGAGGCAGAAGGTCGACAATGATGCACTTGGCCAAAAAGGGCGTATGCGTTTTTTCCTGAATATATTCAGGAAAAAACGCATACGCCCTTTTTGGCCAACCAAGCAAGCTTGCAAAGGAAATCTGCACTACAATGAAGTCTCACTGCCCCCCCCTGTCAAAAGGGCCATCTGAAAAAAGTGTAAAATCCAGAAAGGCAGGACAGGCCATGGAGAACTGGGAGCCTTGTTATGCTGATGGGCGGGATGTAAATTGCCAACAGCCACTCCGGAGAAGTGTATGGTGTTTCCTGAAACATCTAAAAAACAAAGCAACAGAGCCTAGGGCACTTCCACTTATGGTCCTATAGCTTAGGGAAATTAAAATCAAAAAGACACAGCCACCCCAAAGTTTGGGATGGCTCTGTTTACAAGAAACTCGTTTACGGTACAAGTTCAATATCGCATAAAGCGAAAAATGGATAAAGAAGTTGTGGTACTTACGTACAATGCAATATCACTCAGCAATGATATCTATGTCATCAGGCCCATAGCAGCATGATGAGTGGATTCAGGTATGATGATTCTAACTGAAATAAGTCACACAGAAAAAGAAACATCATAAGATATCACTAATACACGGAATGTAAACTTGGCTACACAGGAACTGAATTTCAAAACAGAACATGGTCCCAAATTTAGAAAATCAACTTATGCTTGCTTAAGGGGAAAGGTGAGTTGGGGTGCTGCATAAAACAAGAGATTGAAATGAGCACAGATAAAGTTCCTTAAGCCAAATATGGAATAGACAAGAGCTACTCCTTGCTCAATGAAATGGACTCAAAACCCCATATTAAACGCCTAATAATGTACCTGACTAGTAAGTATCTTAAAACCTATGGATTGCTATGTCTCTGAAAGTGAATCAATCGTGAGTACAGGGGCAAAAACGCAGCAGTGATAGGATTGGAGAGTTTTGGTGAGCAAATGAAGACCCTTTGAAGTCATATTGCATGGTACCCATTCCACGGGTCTCAACTCTCCAGGTTTAAGGGACTCTTCCTTCAGCTAAAACATGCATGTGGAACCCAGAGTATGATCAACCGTGTGATCGGGAGACGTGTTGAAATATGTCTCAGTTCTCGTCCCCTGGTACTCGGGTGCAACATTCCAGATGCTTTACTAACACTCTCCCGACTTGGAGAGTCAGTGCCTTTAACCTCCTGTTTGGCCCAGTTTGCAAATTCCGCGGAAGATGAACAGGAATAGGGAGAACCAATGAGAGACTAGCTGGAGGTGTCTGGACGGGAAAATTTAACTCTCATTTCCCACCAGGAAGAGGAATTAACCAAAGGCTCAGCGTGCCATGCCGGAACCAGATTAGGGCCTGAAGCAATCCTGCGGTGTTGCGGCCAGCTCACAAGAAAGCGAGTTGAAGAAAGGAGCTCAGGGGCACTGTAATTCACAAACCTGCAGAGTTATAAATGACAGCTATCATCCAAAAATATACTGAAGTAAGGCTGCCAAGAGGACTTGAAAGCCGGGCAGAATTGCAGGAAACCGATTTCAGGAGGTAGACTGGAATTGCATTTAAAGCATAGGAAAAGAGGCAGAAGGTCGACAATGATGCACTTGGCCAAAAAGGGCGTATGCGTTTTTTCCTGAATATATTCAAGAAAAAAAACGCATACGCCCTTTTTGGCCAACCAAGCAAGCTTGCAAAGGAAATCTGCACTACAATGAAGTCTCACTTCCCCCCCGTCAAAAGGGCCATCTGAAAAAAGTGTAAAATCCAGAAAGGCAGGACAGGCCATGGAGAACTGGGAGCCTTGTTATGCTGATGGGCGGGATGTAAATTGCCAACAGCCACTCGGGAGAAGTGTATGGTGTTTCCTGAAACATCTAAAAAACAAAGCAACAGAGCCTAGGGCACTTCCACTTATGGTCCTATAGCTTAGGGAAATTAAAATCAAAAAGACACAGCCACCCCAAAGTTTGGGATGGCTCTGTTTACAAGAAACTCGTTTACAGTACAAGTTCAATATCGCATAAAGCGGAAAATGGATAAAGAAGTTGTGGTACTTACGTACAATGCAATATCACTCAGCAATGATATCTATGTCATCAGGCCCATAGCAGCATGATGAGTGGATTCAGGTATGATGATTCTAACTGAAATAAGTCACACAGAAAAAGAAACATCATAAGATATCACTAATACACGGAATGTAAACTTGGCTACACAGGAACTGAATTTCAAAACAGAACATGGTCCCAAATTTAGAAAACCAACTTATGCTTGCTTAAGGGGAAAGGTGAGTTGGGGTGCTGCATAAAACCAGAGATTGAAATGAGCACAGATAAAGTTCCTTAAGCCAAATATGTAATAGACAAGAGCTACTCCTTGCTCAACGAAATGGACTCAAAACCCCATATTAAACGCCTAATAATGTACCTGACTAGTAAGTATCTTAAAACCTATGGATTGCTATGTCTCTGAAAGTGAATCAATCGTGAGTACAGGGGCAAAAACGCAGCAGTGATAGGATTGGAGAGTTTTGGTGAGCAAATGAAGACCCTTTGAAGTCATATTGCATGGTACCCATTCCACGGGTCTCAACTCTCCAGGTTTAAGGGATTCTTCCTTCAGCTAAAACATGCATGTGGAACCCAGAGTATGATCAACCGTGTGATCGGGAGACGTGTTGAAATATGTCTCAGTTCTCGTCCCCTGGTACTCGGGTGCAACATTCCAGATGCTTTACTAACACTCTCCCGACTTGGAGAGTCAGTGCCTTTAACCTCCTGTTTGGCCCAGTTTGCAAATTCCGCGGAAGATGAACAGGAATAGGGAGAACCAATGAGAGACTAGCTGGAGGTGTCTGGACGGGAAAATTTAACTCTCATTTCCCACCAGGAAGAGGAATTAACCAAAGGCTCAGCGTGCCATGCCGGAACCAGATTAGGGCCTGAAGCAATCCTGCGGTGTTGTGGCCAGCTCACAAGAAAGCGAGTTGAAGAAAGGAGCTCAGGGGCACTGTAATTCACAAACCTGCAGAGTTATAAATGACAACTATCATCCAAAAATATACTGAAGTAAGGCTGCCAAGAGGACTTGAAAGCCGGGCAGAATTGCAGGAAACCGATTTCAGGAGGTAGACTGGAATTGCATTTAAAGCATAGGAAAAGAGGCAGAAGGTCGACAATGATGCACTTGGCCAAAAAGGGCGTATGCGTTTTTTCCTGAATATATTCAGGAAAAAACGCATACGTCCTTTTTGGCCAACCAAGCAAGCTTGCAAAGGAAATCTGCACTACAATGAAGTCTCACTTCCCCCCCCCCCGTCAAAAGGGCCATCTGAAAAAAGTGTAAAATCCAGAAAGGCAGGACAGGCCATGGAGAACTGGGAGCCTTGTTATGCTGATGGGCGGGATGTAAATTGCCAACAGCCACTGGGGAGAAGTGTATGGTGTTTCCTGAAACATCTAAAAAACAAAGCAACAGAGCCTAGGGCACTTCCACTTATGGTCCTATAGCTTAGGGAAATTAAAATCAAAAAGACACAGCCACCCCAAAGTTTGGGATGGCTCTGTTTACAAGAAACTCGTTTACGGTACAAGTTCAATATCGCATAAAGCGAAAAATGGATAAAGAAGTTGTGGTACTTACGTACAATGCAATATCACTCAGCAATGACATCTATGTCATCAGGCCCATAGCAGCATGATGAGTGGATTCAGGTATGATGATTCTAACTGAAATAAGTCACACAGAAAAAGAAACATCATAAGATATCACTAATACACGGAATGTAAACTTGGCTACACAGGAACTGAATTTCAAAACAGAACATGGTCCCAAATTTAGAAAACCAACTTATGCTTGCTTAAGGGGAAAGGTGAGTTGGGGTGCTGCATAAAACCAGAGATTGAAATGAGCACAGATAAAGTTCCTTAAGCCAAATATGTAATAGACAAGAGCTACTCCTTGCTCAACGAAATGGACTCAAAACCCCATATTAAACGCCTAATAATGTACCTGACTAGTAAGTATCTTAAAACCTATGGATTGCTATGTCTCTGAAAGTGAATCAATCGTGAGTACAGGGGCAAAAACGCAGCAGTGATAGGATTGGAGAGTTTTGGTGAGCAAATGAAGACCCTTTGAAGTCATATTGCATGGTACCCATTCCACGGGTCTCAACTCTCCAGGTTTAAGGGATTCTTCCTTCAGCTAAAACATGCATGTGGAACCCAGAGTATGATCAACCGTGTGATCGGGAGACGTGTTGAAATATGTCTCAGTTCTCGTCCCCTGGTACTCGGGTGCAACATTCCAGATGCTTTACTAACACTCTCCCGACTTGGAGAGTCAGTGCCTTTAACCTCCTGTTTGGCCCAGTTTGCAAATTCCGCGGAAGATGAACAGGAATAGGGAGAACCAATGAGAGACTAGCTGGAGGTGTCTGGACGGGAAAATTTAACTCTCATTTCCCACCAGGAAGAGGAATTAACCAAAGGCTCAGCGTGCCATGCCGGAACCAGATTAGGGCCTGAAGCAATCCTGCGGTGTTGTGGCCAGCTCACAAGAAAGCGAGTTGAAGAAAGGAGCTCAGGGGCACTGTAATTCACAAACCTGCAGAGTTATAAATGACAACTATCATCCAAAAATATACTGAAGTAAGGCTGCCAAGAGGACTTGAAAGCCGGGCAGAATTGCAGGAAACCGATTTCAGGAGGTAGACTGGAATTGCATTTAAAGCATAGGAAAAGAGGCAGAAGGTCGACAATGATGCACTTGGCCAAAAAGGGCGTATGCGTTTTTTCCTGAATATATTCAGGAAAAAACGCATACGTCCTTTTTGGCCAACCAAGCAAGCTTGCAAAGGAAATCTGCACTACAATGAAGTCTCACTTCCCCCCCCCCCGTCAAAAGGGCCATCTGAAAAAAGTGTAAAATCCAGAAAGGCAGGACAGGCCATGGAGAACTGGGAGCCTTGTTATGCTGATGGGCGGGATGTAAATTGCCAACAGCCACTGGGGAGAAGTGTATGGTGTTTCCTGAAACATCTAAAAAACAAAGCAACAGAGCCTAGGGCACTTCCACTTATGGTCCTATAGCTTAGGGAAATTAAAATCAAAAAGACACAGCCACCCCAAAGTTTGGGATGGCTCTGTTTACAAGAAACTCGTTTACGGTACAAGTTCAATATCGCATAAAGCGAAAAATGGATAAAGAAGTTGTGGTACTTACGTACAATGCAATATCACTCAGCAATGACATCTATGTCATCAGGCCCATAGCAGCATGATGAGTGGATTCAGGTATGATGATTCTAACTGAAATAAGTCACACAGAAAAAGAAACATCATAAGATATCACTAATACACGGAATGTAAACTTGGCTACACAGGAACTGAATTTCAAAACAGAACATGGTCCCAAATTTAGAAAACCAACTTATGCTTGCTTAAGGGGAAAGGTGAGTTGGGGTGCTGCATAAAACCAGAGATTGAAATGAGCACAGATAAAGTTCCTTAAGCCAAATATGTAATAGACAAGAGCTACTCCTTGCTCAACGAAATGGACTCAAAACCCCATATTAAACGCCTAATAATGTACCTGACTAGTAAGTATCTTAAAACCTATGGATTGCTATGTCTCTGAAAGTGAATCAATCGTGAGTACAGGGGCAAAAACGCAGCAGTGATAGGATTGGAGAGTTTTGGTGAGCAAATGAAGACCCTTTGAAGTCATATTGCATGGTACCCATTCCACGGGTCTCAACTCTCCAGGTTTAAGGGATTCTTCCTTCAGCTAAAACATGCATGTGGAACCCAGAGTATGATCAACCGTGTGATCGGGAGACGTGTTGAAATATGTCTCAGTTCTCGTCCCCTGGTACTCGGGTGCAACATTCCAGATGCTTTACTAACACTCTCCCGACTTGGAGAGTCAGTGCCTTTAACCTCCTGTTTGGCCCAGTTTGAAAATTCCGTGGAAGATGAACAGGAATAGGGAGAACCAATGAGAGACTAGCTGGAGGTGTCTGGACGGGAAAATTTAACTCTCATTTCCCACCAGGAAGAGGAATTAACCAAAGGCTCAGCGTGCCATGCCGGAACCAGAGTAGGGCCTGAAGCAATCCTGCGGTGTTGCGGCCAGCTCACAAGAAAGCGAGTTGAAGAAAGGAGCTCAGGGGCACTGTAATTCACAAACCTGCAGAGTTATAAATGACAGCTATCATCCAAAAATATACTGAAGTAAGGCTGCCAAGAGGACTTGAAAGCCGGGCAGAATTGCAGGAAACCGATTTCAGGAGGTAGACTGGAATTGCATTTAAAGCATAGGAAAAGAGGCAGAAGGTCGACAATGATGCACTTGGCCAAAAAGGGCGTATGCGTTTTTTCCTGAATATATTCAGGAAAAAACGCATACGTCCTTTTTGGCCAACCAAGCAAGCTTGCAAAGGAAATCTGCACTACAATGAAGTCTCACTTCCCCCCGGTCAAAAGGGCCATCTGAAAAAAGTGTAAAATCCAGAAAGGCAGGACAGGCCATGGAGAACTGGGAGCCTTGTTATGCTGATGGGCGGGATGTAAATTGCCAACAGCCACTCGGGAGAAGTGTATGGTGTTTCCTGAAACATCTAAAAAACAAAGCAACAGAGCCTAGGGCACTTCCACTTATGGTCCTATAGCTTAGGGAAATTAAAATCAAAAAGACACAGCCACCCCAAAGTTTGGGATGGCTCTGTTTACAAGAAACTCGTTTACGGTACAAGTTCAATATCGCATAAAGCGGAAAATGGATAAAGAAGTTGTGGTACTTACGTACAATGCAATATCACTCAGCAATGACATCTATGTCATCAGGCCCATAGCAGCATGATGAGTGGATTCAGGTATGATGATTCTAACTGAAATAAGTCACACAGAAAAAGAAACATCATAAGATATCACTAATACACGGAATGTAAACTTGGCTACACAGGAACTGAATTTCAAAACAGAACATGGTCCCAAATTTAGAAAACCAACTTATGCTTGCTTAAGGGGAAAGGTGAGTTGGGGTGCTGCATAAAACCAGAGATTGAAATGAGCACAGATAAAGTTCCTTAAGCCAAATATGTAATAGACAAGAGCTACTCCTTGCTCAACGAAATGGACTCAAAACCCCATATTAAACGCCTAATAATGTACCTGACTAGTAAGTATCTTAAAACCTATGGATTGCTATGTCTCTGAAAGTGAATCAATCGTGAGTACAGGGGCAAAAACGCAGCAGTGATAGGATTGGAGAGTTTTGGTGAGCAAATGAAGACCCTTTGAAGTCATATTGCATGGTACCCATTCCACGGGTCTCAACTCTCCAGGTTTAAGGGATTCTTCCTTCAGCTAAAACATGCATGTGGAACCCAGAGTATGATCAACCGTGTGATCGGGAGACGTGTTGAAATATGTCTCAGTTCTCGTCCCCTGGTACTCGGGTGCAACATTCCAGATGCTTTACTAACACTCTCCCGACTTGGAGAGTCAGTGCCTTTAACCTCCTGTTTGGCCCAGTTTGCAAATTCCGCGGAAGATGAACAGGAATAGGGAGAACCAATGAGAGACTAGCTGGAGGTGTCTGGACGGGAAAATTTAACTCTCATTTCCCACCAGGAAGAGGAATTAACCAAAGGCTCAGCGTGCCATGCCGGAACCAGATTAGGGCCTGAAGCAATCCTGCGGTGTTGCGGCCAGCTCACAAGAAAGCGAGTTGAAGAAAGGAGCTCAGGGGCACTGTAATTCACAAACCTGCAGAGTTATAAATGACAGCTATCATCCAAAAATATACTGAAGTAAGGCTGCCAAGAGGACTTGAAAGCCGGGCAGAATTGCAGGAAACCGATTTCAGGAGGTAGACTGGAATTGCATTTAAAGCATAGGAAAAGAGGCAGAAGGTCGACAATGATGCACTTGGCCAAAAAGGGCGTATGCGTTTTTTCCTGAATATATTCAGGAAAAAAAACGCATACGCCCTTTTTGGCCAACCAAGCAAGCTTGCAAAGGAAATCTGCACTACAATGAAGTCTCACTTCCCCCCCGTCAAAAGGGCCATCTGAAAAAAGTGTAAAATCCAGAAAGGCAGGACAGGCCATGGAGAACTGGGAGCCTTGTTATGCTGATGGGCGGGATGTAAATTGCCAACAGCCACTCGGGAGAAGTGTATGGTGTTTCCTGAAACATCTAAAAAACAAAGCAACAGAGCCTAGGGCACTTCCACTTATGGTCCTATAGCTTAGGGAAATTAAAATCAAAAAGACACAGCCACCCCAAAGTTTGGGATGGCTCTGTTTACAAGAAACTCGTTTACGGTACAAGTTCAATATCGCATAAAGCGGAAAATGGATAAAGAAGTTGTGGTACTTACGTACAATGCAATATCACTCAGCAATGATATCTATGTCATCAGGCCCATAGCAGCATGATGAGTGGATTCAGGTATGATGATTCTAACTGAAATAAGTCACACAGAAAAAGAAACATCATAAGATATCACTAATACACGGAATGTAAACTTGGCTACACAGGAACTGAATTTCAAAACAGAACATGGTCCCAAATTTAGAAAACCAACTTATGCTTGCTTAAGGGGAAAGGTGAGTTGGGGTGCTGCATAAAACCAGAGATTGAAATGAGCACAGATAAAGTTCCTTAAGCCAAATATGTAATAGACAAGAGCTACTCCTTGCTCAACGAAATGGACTCAAAACCCCATATTAAACGCCTAATAATGTACCTGACTAGTAAGTATCTTAAAACCTATGGATTGCTATGTCTCTGAAAGTGAATCAATCGTGAGTACAGGGGCAAAAACGCAGCAGTGATAGGATTGGAGAGTTTTGGTGAGCAAATGAAGACCCTTTGAAGTCATATTGCATGGTACCCATTCCACGGGTCTCAACTCTCCAGGTTTAAGGGATTCTTCCTTCAGCTAAAACATGCATGTGGAACCCAGAGTATGATCAACCGTGTGATCGGGAGACGTGTTGAAATATGTCTCAGTTCTCGTCCCCTGGTACTCGGGTGCAACATTCCAGATGCTTTACTAACACTCTCCCGACTTGGAGAGTCAGTGCCTTTAACCTCCTGTTTGGCCCAGTTTGCAAATTCCGCGGAAGATGAACAGGAATAGGGAGAACCAATGAGAGACTAGCTGGAGGTGTCTGGACGGGAAAATTTAACTCTCATTTCCCACCAGGAAGAGGAATTAACCAAAGGCTCAGCGTGCCATGCCGGAACCAGATTAGGGCCTGAAGCAATCCTGCGGTGTTGCGGCCAGCTCACAAGAAAGCGAGTTGAAGAAAGGAGCTCAGGGGCACTGTAATTCACAAACCTGCAGAGTTATAAATGACAGCTATCATCCAAAAATATACTGAAGTAAGGCTGCCAAGAGGACTTGAAAGCCGGGCAGAATTGCAGGAAACCGATTTCAGGAGGTAGACTGGAATTGCATTTAAAGCATAGGAAAAGAGGCAGAAGGTCGACAATGATGCACTTGGCCAAAAAGGGCGTATGCGTTTTTTCCTGAATATATTCAGGAAAAAAAACGCATACGCCCTTTTTGGCCAACCAAGCAAGCTTGCAAAGGAAATCTGCACTACAATGAAGTCTCACTTCCCCCCCGTCAAAAGGGCCATCTGAAAAAAGTGTAAAATCCAGAAAGGCAGGACAGGCCATGGAGAACTGGGAGCCTTGTTATGCTGATGGGCGGGATGTAAATTGCCAACAGCCACTCGGGAGAAGTGTATGGTGTTTCCTGAAACATCTAAAAAACAAAGCAACAGAGCCTAGGGCACTTCCACTTATGGTCCTATAGCTTAGGGAAATTAAAATCAAAAAGACACAGCCACCCCAAAGTTTGGGATGGCTCTGTTTACAAGAAACTCGTTTACGGTACAAGTTCAATATCGCATAAAGCGGAAAATGGATAAAGAAGTTGTGGTACTTACGTACAATGCAATATCACTCAGCAATGATATCTATGTCATCAGGCCCATAGCAGCATGATGAGTGGATTCAGGTATGATGATTCTAACTGAAATAAGTCACACAGAAAAAGAAACATCATAAGATATCACTAATACACGGAATGTAAACTTGGCTACACAGGAACTGAATTTCAAAACAGAACATGGTCCCAAATTTAGAAAACCAACTTATGCTTGCTTAAGGGGAAAGGTGAGTTGGGGTGCTGCATAAAACCAGAGATTGAAATGAGCACAGATAAAGTTCCTTAAGCCAAATATGTAATAGACAAGAGCTACTCCTTGCTCAACGAAATGGACTCAAAACCCCATATTAAACGCCTAATAATGTACCTGACTAGTAAGTATCTTAAAACCTATGGATTGCTATGTCTCTGAAAGTGAATCAATCGTGAGTACAGGGGCAAAAACGCAGCAGTGATAGGATTGGAGAGTTTTGGTGAGCAAATGAAGACCCTTTGAAGTCATATTGCATGGTACCCATTCCACGGGTCTCAACTCTCCAGGTTTAAGGGATTCTTCCTTCAGCTAAAACATGCATGTGGAACCCAGAGTATGATCAACCGTGTGATCGGGAGACGTGTTGAAATATGTCTCAGTTCTCGTCCCCTGGTACTCGGGTGCAACATTCCAGATGCTTTACTAACACTCTCCCGACTTGGAGAGTCAGTGCCTTTAACCTCCTGTTTGGCCCAGTTTGAAAATTCCGCGGAAGATGAACAGGAATAGGGAGAACCAATGAGAGACTAGCTGGAGGTGTCTGGACGGGAAAATTTAACTCTCATTTCCCACCAGGAAGAGGAATTAACCAAAGGCTCAGCGTGCCATGCCGGAACCAGATTAGGGCCTGAAGCAATCCTGCGGTGTTGCGTCCAGCTCACAAGAAAGCGAGTTGAAGAAAGGAGCTCAGGGGCACTGTAATTCACAAACCTGCAGAGTTATAAATGACAGCTATCATCCAAAAATATACTGAAGTAAGGCTGCCAAGAGGACTTGAAAGCCGGGCAGAATTGCAGGAAACCGATTTCAGGAGGTAGACTGGAATTGCATTTAAAGCATAGGAAAAGAGGCAGAAGGTCGACAATGACGCACTTGGCCAAAAAGGGCGTATGCGTTTTTTCCTGAATATATTCAGGAAAAAAAACGCATACGCCCTTTTTGGCCAACCAAGCAAGCTTGCAAAGGAAATCTGCACTACAATGAAGTCTCACTTCCCCCCCGTCAAAAGGGCCATCTGAAAAAAGTGTAAAATCCAGAAAGGCAGGACAGGCCATGGAGAACTGGGAGCCTTGTTATGCTGATGGGCGGGATGTAAATTGCCAACAGCCACTCGGGAGAAGTGTATGGTGTTTCCTGAAACATCTAAAAAACAAAGCAACAGAGCCTAGGGCACTTCCACTTATGGTCCTATAGCTTAGGGAAATTAAAATCAAAAAGACACAGCCACCCCAAAGTTTGGGATGGCTCTGTTTACAAGAAACTCGTTTACGGTACAAGTTCAATATCGCATAAAGCGGAAAATGGATAAAGAAGTTGTGGTACTTACGTACAATGCAATATCACTCAGCAATGACATCTATGTCATCAGGCCCATAGCAGCATAATGAGTGGATTCAGGTATGATGATTCTAACTGAAATAAGTCACACAGAAAAAGAAACATCATAAGATATCACTAATACACGGAATGTAAACTTGGCTACACAGGAACTGAATTTCAAAACAGAACATGGTCCCAAATTTAGAAAACCAACTTATGCTTGCTTAAGGGGAAAGGTGAGTTGGGGTGCTGCATAAAACCAGAGATTGAAATGAGCACAGATAAAGTTCCTTAAGCCAAATATGTAATAGACAAGAGCTACTCCTTGCTCAACGAAATGGACTCAAAACCCCATATTAAACGCCTAATAATGTACCTGACTAGTAAGTATCTTAAAACCTATGGATTGCTATGTCTCTGAAAGTGAATCAATCGTGAGTACAGGGGCAAAAACGCAGCAGTGATAGGATTGGAGAGTTTTGGTGAGCAAATGAAGACCCTTTGAAGTCATATTGCATGGTACCCATTCCACGGGTCTCAACTCTCCAGGTTTAAGGGATTCTTCCTTCAGCTAAAACATGCATGTGGAACCCAGAGTATGATCAACCGTGTGATCGGGAGACGTGTTGAAATATGTCTCAGTTCTCGTCCCCTGGTACTCGGGTGCAACATTCCAGATGCTTTACTAACACTCTCCCGACTTGGAGAGTCAGTGCCTTTAACCTCCTGTTTGGCCCAGTTTGCAAATTCCGCGGAAGATGAACAGGAATAGGGAGAACCAATGAGAGACTAGCTGGAGGTGTCTGGACGGGAAAATTTAACTCTCATTTCCCACCAGGAAGAGGAATTAACCAAAGGCTCAGCGTGCCATGCCGGAACCAGATTAGGGCCTGAAGCAATCCTGCGGTGTTGCGGCCAGCTCACAAGAAAGCGAGTTGAAGAAAGGAGCTCAGGGGCACTGTAATTCACAAACCTGCAGAGTTATAAATGACAGCTATCATCCAAAAATATACTGAAGTAAGGCTGCCAAGAGGACTTGAAAGCCGGGCAGAATTGCAGGAAACCGATTTCAGGAGGTAGACTGGAATTGCATTTAAAGCATAGGAAAAGAGGCAGAAGGTCGACAATGATGCACTTGGCCAAAAAGGGCGTATGCGTTTTTTCCTGAATATATTCAGGAAAAAAAACGCATACGCCCTTTTTGGCCAACCAAGCAAGCTTGCAAAGGAAATCTGCACTACAATGAAGTCTCACTTCCCCCCCGTCAAAAGGGCCATCTGAAAAAAGTGTAAAATCCAGAAAGGCAGGACAGGCCATGGAGAACTGGGAGCCTTGTTATGCTGATGGGCGGGATGTAAATTGCCAACAGCCACTCGGGAGAAGTGTATGGTGTTTCCTGAAACATCTAAAAAACAAAGCAACAGAGCCTAGGGCACTTCCACTTATGGTCCTATAGCTTAGGGAAATTAAAATCAAAAAGACACAGCCACCCCAAAGTTTGGGATGGCTCTGTTTACAAGAAACTCGTTTACGGTACAAGTTCAATATCGCAGAAAGCGAAAAATGGATAAAGAAGTTGTGGTACTTACGTACAATGCAATATCACTCAGCAATGACATCTATGTCATCAGGCCCATAGCAGCATAATGAGTGGATTCAGGTATGATGATTCTAACTGAAATAAGTCACACAGAAAAAGAAACATCATAAGATATCACTAATACACGGAATGTAAACTTGGCTACACAGGAACTGAATTTCAAAACAGAACATGGTCCCAAATTTAGAAAACCAACTTATGCTTGCTTAAGGGGAAAGGTGAGTTGGGGTGCTGCATAAAACCAGAGATTGAAATGAGCACAGATAAAGTTCCTTAAGCCAAATATGTAATAGACAAGAGCTACTCCTTGCTCAACGAAATGGACTCAAAACCCCATATTAAACGCCTAATAATGTACCTGACTAGTAAGTATCTTAAAACCTATGGATTGCTATGTCTCTGAAAGTGAATCAATCGTGAGTACAGGGGCAAAAACGCAGCAGTGATAGGATTGGAGAGTTTTGGTGAGCAAATGAAGACCCTTTGAAGTCATATTGCATGGTACCCATTCCACGGGTCTCAACTCTCCAGGTTTAAGGGATTCTTCCTTCAGCTAAAACATGCATGTGGAACCCAGAGTATGATCAACCGTGTGATCGGGAGACGTGTTGAAATATGTCTCAGTTCTCGTCCCCTGGTACTCGGGTGCAACATTCCAGATGCTTTACTAACACTCTCCCGACTTGGAGAGTCAGTGCCTTTAACCTCCTGTTTGGCCCAGTTTGCAAATTCCGCGGAAGATGAACAGGAATAGGGAGAACCAATGAGAGACTAGCTGGAGGTGTCTGGACGGGAAAATTTAACTCTCATTTCCCACCAGGAAGAGGAATTAACCAAAGGCTCAGCGTGCCATGCCGGAACCAGATTAGGGCCTGAAGCAATCCTGCGGTGTTGCGGCCAGCTCACAAGAAAGCGAGTTGAAGAAAGGAGCTCAGGGGCACTGTAATTCACAAACCTGCAGAGTTATAAATGACAGCTATCATCCAAAAATATACTGAAGTAAGGCTGCCAAGAGGACTTGAAAGCCGGGCAGAATTGCAGGAAACCGATTTCAGGAGGTAGACTGGAATTGCATTTAAAGCATAGGAAAAGAGGCAGAAGGTCGACAATGATGCACTTGGCCAAAAAGGGCGTATGCGTTTTTTCCTGAATATATTCAGGAAAAAACGCATACGTCCTTTTTGGCCAACCAAGCAAGCTTGCAAAGGAAATCTGCACTACAATGAAGTCTCACTCCCCCCCCCCCCCCCCGGTCAAAAGGGCCATCTGAAAAAAGTGTAAAATCCAGAAAGGCAGGACAGGCCATGGAGAACTGGGAGCCTTGTTATGCTGATGGGCGGGATGTAAATTGCCAACAGCCACTCGGGAGAAGTGTATGGTGTTTCCTGAAACATCTAAAAAACAAAGCAACAGAGCCTAGGGCACTTCCACTTATGGTCCTATAGCTTAGGGAAATTAAAATCAAAAAGACACAGCCACCCCAAAGTTTGGGATGGCTCTGTTTACAAGAAACTCATTTACGGTGCAAGTTCAATATCGCATAAAGCGAAAAATGGATAAAGAAGTTGTGGTAATTACGTACAATGCAATATCACTCAGCAATGACATCTATGTCATCAGGCCCATAGCAGCATAATGAGTGGATTCAGGTATGATGATTCTAACTGAAATAAGTCACACAGAAAAAGAAACATCATAAGATATCACTAATACACGGAATGTAAACTTGGCTACACAGGAACTGAATTTCAAAACAGAACATGGTCCCAAATTTAGAAAATCAACTTATGCTTGTTTAAGGGGAAAGGTGAGTTGGGGTGCTGCATAAAACCAGAGATTGAAATGAGCACAGATAAAGTTCCTTAAGCCAAATATGTAATAGACAAGAGCTACTCCTTGCTCAACGAAATGGACTCAAAACCCCATATTAAACGCCTAATAATGTACCTGACTAGTAAGTATCTTAAAACCTATGGATTGCTATGTCTCTGAAAGTGAATCAATCGTGAGTACAGGGGCAAAAACGCAGCAGTGATAGGATTGGAGAGTTTTGGTGAGCAAATGAAGACCCTTTGAAGTCATATTGCATGGTACCCATTCCACGGGTCTCAACTCTCCAGGTTTAAGGGATTCTTCCTTCAGCTAAAACATGCATGTGGAACCCAGAGTATGATCAACCGTGTGATCGGGAGACGTGTTGAAATATGTCTCAGTTCTCGTCCCCTGGTACTCGGGTGCAACATTCCAGATGCTTTACTAACACTCTCCCGACTTGGAGAGTCAGTGCCTTTAACCTCCTGTTTGGCCCAGTTTGCAAATTCCGCGGAAGATGAACAGGAATAGGGAGAACCAATGAGAGACTAGCTGGAGGTGTCTGGACGGGAAAATTTAACTCTCATTTCCCACCAGGAAGAGGAATTAACCAAAGGCTCAGCGTGCCATGCCGGAACCAGATTAGGGCCTGAAGCAATCCTGCGGTGTTGCGGCCAGCTCACAAGAAAGCGAGTTGAAGAAAGGAGCTCAGGGGCACTGTAATTCACAAACCTGCAGAGTTATAAATGACAGCTATCATCCAAAAATATACTGAAGTAAGGCTGCCAAGAGGACTTGAAAGCCGGGCAGAATTGCAGGAAACCGATTTCAGGAGGTAGACTGGAATTGCATTTAAAGCATAGGAAAAGAGGCAGAAGGTCGACAATGATGCACTTGGCCAAAAAGGGCGTATGCGTTTTTTCCTGAATATATTCAGGAAAAAAAACGCATACGCCCTTTTTGGCCAACCAAGCAAGCTTGCAAAGGAAATCTGCACTACAATGAAGTCTCACTTCCCCCCCGTCAAAAGGGCCATCTGAAAAAAGTGTAAAATCCAGAAAGGCAGGACAGGCCATGGAGAACTGGGAGCCCTGTTATGCTGATGGGCGGGATGTAAATTGCCAACAGCCACTCGGGAGAAGTGTATGGTGTTTCCTGAAACATCTAAAAAACAAAGCAACAGAGCCTAGGGCACTTCCACTTATGGTCCTATAGCTTAGGGAAATTAAAATCAAAAAGACACAGCCACCCCAAAGTTTGGGATGGCTCTGTTTACAAGAAACTCGTTTACGGTACAAGTTCAATATCGCATAAAGCGAAAAATGGATAAAGAAGTTGTGGTACTTACGTACAATGCAATATCACTCAGCAATGACATCTATGTCATCAGGCCCATAGCAGCATAATGAGTGGATTCAGGTATGATGATTCTAACTGAAATAAGTCACACAGAAAAAGAAACATCATAAGATATCACTAATACACGGAATGTAAACTTGGCTACACAGGAACTGAATTTCAAAACAGAACATGGTCCCAAATTTAGAAAACCAACTTATGCTTGCTTAAGGGGAAAGGTGAGTTGGGGTGCTGCATAAAACCAGAGATTGAAATGAGCACAGATAAAGTTCCTTAAGCCAAATATGTAATAGACAAGAGCTACTCCTTGCTCAACGAAATGGACTCAAAACCCCATATTAAACGCCTAATAATGTACCTGACTAGTAAGTATCTTAAAACCTATGGATTGCTATGTCTCTGAAAGTGAATCAATCGTGAGTACAGGGGCAAAAACGCAGCAGTGATAGGATTGGAGAGTTTTGGTGAGCAAATGAAGACCCTTTGAAGTCATATTGCATGGTACCCATTCCACGGGTCTCAACTCTCCAGGTTTAAGGGATTCTTCCTTCAGCTAAAACATGCATGTGGAACCCAGAGTATGATCAACCGTGTGATCGGGAGACGTGTTGAAATATGTCTCAGTTCTCGTCCCCTGGTACTCGGGTGCAACATTCCAGATGCTTTACTAACACTCTCCCGACTTGGAGAGTCAGTGCCTTTAACCTCCTGTTTGGCCCAGTTTGCAAATTCCGCGGAAGATGAACAGGAATAGGGAGAACCAATGAGAGACTAGCTGGTGGTGTCTGGACGGGAAAATTTAACTCTCATTTCCCACCAGGAAGAGGAATTAACCAAAGGCTCAGCGTGCCATGCCGGAACCAGATTAGGGCCTGAAGCAATCCTGCGGTGTTGCGGCCAGCTCACAAGAAAGCGAGTTGAAGAAAGGAGCTCAGGGGCACTGTAATTCACAAACCTGCAGAGTTATAAATGACAGCTATCATCCAAAAATATACTGAAGTAAGGCTGCCAAGAGGACTTGAAAGCCGGGCAGAATTGCAGGAAACCGATTTCAGGAGGTAGACTGGAATTGCATTTAAAGCATAGGAAAAGAGGCAGAAGGTCGACAATGATGCACTTGGCCAAAAAGGGCGTATGCGTTTTTTCCTGAATATATTCAGGAAAAAACGCATACGTCCTTTTTGGCCAACCAAGCAAGCTTGCAAAGGAAATCTGCACTACAATGAAGTCTCACTTCCCCCCGTCAAAAGGGCCATCTGAAAAAAGTGTAAAATCCAGAAAGGCAGGACAGGCCATGGAGAACTGGGAGCCTTGTTATGCTGATGGGCGGGATGTAAATTGCCAACAGCCACTCGGGAGAAGTGTATGGTGTTTCCTGAAACATCTAAAAAACAAAGCAACAGAGCCTAGGGCACTTCCACTTATGGTCCTATAGCTTAGGGAAATTAAAATCAAAAAGACACAGCCACCCCAAAGTTTGGGATGGCTCTGTTTACAAGAAACTCATTTACGGTACAAGTTCAATATCGCATAAAGCGAAAAATGGATAAAGAAGTTGTGGTACTTACGTACAATGCAATATCACTCAGCAATGACATCTATGTCATCAGGCCCATAGCAGCATAATGAGTGGATTCAGGTATGATGATTCTAACTGAAATAAGTCACACAGAAAAAGAAACATCATAAGATATCACTAATACACGGAATGTAAACTTGGCTACACAGGAACTGAATTTCAAAACAGAACATGGTCCCAAATTTAGAAAACCAACTTATGCTTGCTTAAGGGGAAAGGTGAGTTGGGGTGCTGCATAAAACCAGAGATTGAAATGAGCACAGATAAAGTTCCTTAAGCCAAATATGTAATAGACAAGAGCTACTCCTTGCTCAACGAAATGGACTCAAAACCCCATATTAAACGCCTAATAATGTACCTGACTAGTAAGTATCTTAAAACCTATGGATTGCTATGTCTCTGAAAGTGAATCAATCGTGAGTACAGGGGCAAAAACGCAGCAGTGATAGGATTGGAGAGTTTTGGTGAGCAAATGAAGACCCTTTGAAGTCATATTGCATGGTACCCATTCCACGGGTCTCAACTCTCCAGGTTTAAGGGATTCTTCCTTCAGCTAAAACATGCATGTGGAACCCAGAGTATGATCAACCGTGTGATCGGGAGACGTGTTGAAATATGTCTCAGTTCTCGTCCCCTGGTACTCGGGTGCAACATTCCAGATGCTTTACTAACACTCTCCCGACTTGGAGAGTCAGTGCCTTTAACCTCCTGTTTGGCCCAGTTTGCAAATTCCGCGGAAGATGAACAGGAATAGGGAGAACCAATGAGAGACTAGCTGGAGGTGTCTGGACGGGAAAATTTAACTCTCATTTCCCACCAGGAAGAGGAATTAACCAAAGGCTCAGCGTGCCATGCCGGAACCAGATTAGGGCCTGAAGCAATCCTGCGGTGTTGCGTCCAGCTCACAAGAAAGCGAGTTGAAGAAAGGAGCTCAGGGGCACTGTAATTCACAAACCTGCAGAGTTATAAATGACAGCTATCATCCAAAAATATACTGAAGTAAGGCTGCCAAGAGGACTTGAAAGCCGGGCAGAATTGCAGGAAACCGATTTCAGGAGGTAGACTGGAATTGCATTTAAAGCATAGGAAAAGAGGCAGAAGGTCGACAATGATGCACTTGGCCAAAAAGGGCGTATGCGTTTTTTCCTGAATATATTCAGGAAAAAAAACGCATACGCCCTTTTTGGCCAACCAAGCAAGCTTGCAAAGGAAATCTGCACTACAATGAAGTCTCACTTCCCCCCCGTCAAAAGGGCCATCTGAAAAAAGTGTAAAATCCAGAAAGGCAGGACAGGCCATGGAGAACTGGGAGCCCTGTTATGCTGATGGGCGGGATGTAAATTGCCAACAGCCACTCGGGAGAAGTGTATGGTGTTTCCTGAAACATCTAAAAAACAAAGCAACAGAGCCTAGGGCACTTCCACTTATGGTCCTATAGCTTAGGGAAATTAAAATCAAAAAGACACAGCCACCCCAAAGTTTGGGATGGCTCTGTTTACAAGAAACTCGTTTACGGTACAAGTTCAATATCGCATAAAGCGAAAAATGGATAAAGAAGTTGTGGTACTTACGTACAATGCAATATCACTCAGCAATGACATCTATGTCATCAGGCCCATAGCAGCATAATGAGTGGATTCAGGTATGATGATTCTAACTGAAATAAGTCACACAGAAAAAGAAACATCATAAGATATCACTAATACACGGAATGTAAACTTGGCTACACAGGAACTGAATTTCAAAACAGAACATGGTCCCAAATTTAGAAAACCAACTTATGCTTGCTTAAGGGGAAAGGTGAGTTGGGGTGCTGCATAAAACCAGAGATTGAAATGAGCACAGATAAAGTTCCTTAAGCCAAATATGTAATAGACAAGAGCTACTCCTTGCTCAACGAAATGGACTCAAAACCCCATATTAAACGCCTAATAATGTACCTGACTAGTAAGTATCTTAAAACCTATGGATTGCTATGTCTCTGAAAGTGAATCAATCGTGAGTACAGGGGCAAAAACGCAGCAGTGATAGGATTGGAGAGTTTTGGTGAGAAAATGAAGACCCTTTGAAGTCATATTGCATGGTACCCATTCCACGGGTCTCAACTCTCCAGGTTTAAGGGATTCTTCCTTCAGCTAAAACATGCATGTGGAACCCAGAGTATGATCAACCATGTGATCGGGAGACGTGTTGAAATATGTCTCAGTTCTCGTCCCCTGGTACTCGGGTGCAACATTCCAGATGCTTTACTAACACTCTCCCGACTTGGAGAGTCAGTGCCTTTAACCTCCTGTTTGGCCCAGTTTGCAAATTCCACGGAAGATGAACAGGAATAGGGAGAACCAATGAGAGACTAGCTGGAGGTGTCTGGACGGGAAAATTTAACTCTCATTTCCCACCAGGAAGAGGAATTAACCAAAGGCTCAGCGTGCCATGCCGGAACCAGATTAGGGCCTGAAGCAATCCTGCGGTGTTGCGGCCAGCTCACAAGAAAGCGAGTTGAAGAAAGGAGCTCAGGGGCACTGTAATTCACAAACCTGCAGAGTTATAAATGACAGCTATCATCCAAAAATATACTGAAGTAAGGCTGCCAAGAGGACTTGAAAGCCGGGCAGAATTGCAGGAAACCGATTTCAGGAGGTAGACTGGAATTGCATTTAAAGCATAGGAAAAGAGGCAGAAGGTCGACAATGATGCACTTGGCCAAAAAGGGCGTATGCGTTTTTTCCTGAATATATTCAGGAAAAAAAACGCATACGCCCTTTTTGGCCAACCAAGCAAGCTTGCAAAGGAAATCTGCACTACAATGAAGTCTCACTTCCCCCCCGTCAAAAGGGCCATCTGAAAAAAGTGTAAAATCCAGAAAGGCAGGACAGGCCATGGAGAACTGGGAGCCCTGTTATGCTGATGGGCGGGATGTAAATTGCCAACAGCCACTCGGGAGAAGTGTATGGTGTTTCCTGAAACATCTAAAAAACAAAGCAACAGAGCCTAGGGCACTTCCACTTATGGTCCTATAGCTTAGGGAAATTAAAATCAAAAAGACACAGCCACCCCAAAGTTTGGGATGGCTCTGTTTACAAGAAACTCGTTTACGGTACAAGTTCAATATCGCATAAAGCGAAAAATGGATAAAGAAGTTGTGGTACTTACGTACAATGCAATATCACTCAGCAATGACATCTATGTCATCAGGCCCATAGCAGCATAATGAGTGGATTCAGGTATGATGATTCTAACTGAAATAAGTCACACAGAAAAAGAAACATCATAAGATATCACTAATACACGGAATGTAAACTTGGCTACACAGGAACTGAATTTCAAAACAGAACATGGTCCCAAATTTAGAAAACCAACTTATGCTTGCTTAAGGGGAAAGGTGAGTTGGGGTGCTGCATAAAACCAGAGATTGAAATGAGCACAGATAAAGTTCCTTAAGCCAAATATGTAATAGACAAGAGCTACTCCTTGCTCAACGAAATGGACTCAAAACCCCATATTAAACGCCTAATAATGTACCTGACTAGTAAGTATCTTAAAACCTATGGATTGCTATGTCTCTGAAAGTGAATCAATCGTGAGTACAGGGGCAAAAACGCAGCAGTGATAGGATTGGAGAGTTTTGGTGAGCAAATGAAGACCCTTTGAAGTCATATTGCATGGTACCCATTCCACGGGTCTCAACTCTCCAGGTTTAAGGGATTCTTCCTTCAGCTAAAACATGCATGTGGAACCCAGAGTATGATCAACCGTGTGATCGGGAGACGTGTTGAAATATGTCTCAGTTCTCGTCCCCTGGTACTCGGGTGCAACATTCCAGATGCTTTACTAACACTCTCCCGACTTGGAGAGTCAGTGCCTTTAACCTCCTGTTTGGCCCAGTTTGCAAATTCCACGGAAGATGAACAGGAATAGGGAGAACCAATGAGAGACTAGCTGGAGGTGTCTGGACGGGAAAATTTAACTCTCATTTCCCACCAGGAAGAGGAATTAACCAAAGGCTCAGTGTGCCATGCCGGAACCAGATTAGGGCCTGAAGCAATCCTGCGGTGTTGCGGCCAGCTCACAAGAAAGCGAGTTGAAGAAAGGAGCTCAGGGGCACTGTAATTCACAAACCTGCAGAGTTATAAATGACAGCTATCATCCAAAAATATACTGAAGTAAGGCTGCCAAGAGGACTTGAAAGCCGGGCAGAATTGCAGGAAACCGATTTCAGGAGGTAGACTGGAATTGCATTTAAAGCATAGGAAAAGAGGCAGAAGGTCGACAATGATGCACTTGGCCAAAAAGGGCGTATGCGTTTTTTCCTGAATATATTCAGGAAAAAACGCATACGCCCTTTTTGGCCAACCAAGCAAGCTTGCAAAGGAAATCTGCACTACAATGAAGTCTCACTTCCCCCCCGTCAAAAGGGCCATCTGAAAAAAGTGTAAAATCCAGAAAGGCAGGACAGGCCATGGAGAACTGGGAGCCTTGTTATGCTGATGGGCGGGATGTAAATTGCCAACAGCCACTGGGGAGAATTGTATGGTGTTTCCTGAAACATCTAAAAAACAAAGCAACAGAGCCTAGGGCACTTCCACTTATGGTCCTATAGCTTAGGGAAATTAAAATCAAAAAGACACAGCCACCCCAAAGTTTGGGATGGCTCTGTTTACAAGAAACTCGTTTACGGTACAAGTTCAATATCGCATAAAGTGAAAAATGGATAAAGAAGTTGTGGTACTTACGTACAATGCAATATCACTCAGCAATGACATCTATGTCATCAGGCCCATAGCAGCATAATGAGTGGATTCAGGTATGATGATTCTAACTGAAATAAGTCACACAGAAAAAGAAACATCATAAGATATCACTAATACACGGAATGTAAACTTGGCTACACAGGAACTGAATTTCAAAACAGAACATGGTCCCAAATTTAGAAAACCAACTTATGCTTGCTTAAGGGGAAAGGTGAGTTGGGGTGCTGCATAAAACCAGAGATTGAAATGAGCACAGATAAAGTTCCTTAAGCCAAATATGTAATAGACAAGAGCTACTCCTTGCTCAACGAAATGGACTCAAAACCCCATATTAAACGCCTAATTATGTACCTGACTAGTAAGTATCTTAAAACCTATGGATTGCTATGTCTCTGAAAGTGAATCAATCGTGAGTACAGGGGCAAAAACGCAGCAGTGATAGGATTGGAGAGTTTTGGTGAGAAAATGAAGACCCTTTGAAGTCATATTGCATGGTACCCATTCCACGGGTCTCAACTCTCCAGGTTTAAGGGATTCTTCCTTCAGCTAAAACATGCATGTGGAACCCAGAGTATGATCAACCGTGTGATCGGGAGACGTGTTGAAATATGTCTCAGTTCTCGTCCCCTGGTACTCGGGTGCAACATTCCAGATGCTTTACTAACACTCTCCCGACTTGGAGAGTCAGTGCCTTTAACCTCCTGTTTGGCCCAGTTTGCAAATTCCGCGGAAGATGAACAGGAATAGGGAGAACCAATGAGAGACTAGCTGGAGGTGTCTGGACGGGAAAATTTAACTCTCATTTCCCACCAGGAAGAGGAATTAACCAAAGGCTCAGCGTGCCATGCCGGAACCAGATTAGGGCCTGAAGCAATCCTGCGGTGTTGCGGCCAGCTCACAAGAAAGCGAGTTGAAGAAAGGAGCTCAGGGGCACTGTAATTCACAAACCTGCAGAGTTATAAATGACAGCTATCATCCAAAAATATACTGAAGTAAGGCTGCCAAGAGGACTTGAAAGCCGGGCAGAATTGCAGGAAACCGATTTCAGGAGGTAGACTGGAATTGCATTTAAAGCATAGGAAAAGAGGCAGAAGGTCGACAATGATGCACTTGGCCAAAAAGGGCGTATGCGTTTTTTCCTGAATATATTCAGGAAAAAAAACGCATACGCCCTTTTTGGCCAACCAAGCAAGCTTGCAAAGGAAATCTGCACTACAATGAAGTCTCACTTCCCCCCCGTCAAAAGGGCCATCTGAAAAAAGTGTAAAATCCAGAAAGGCAGGACAGGCCATGGAGAACTGGGAGCCTTGTTATGCTGATGGGCGGGATGTAAATTGCCAACAGCCACTCGGGAGAAGTGTATGGTGTTTCCTGAAACATCTAAAAAACAAAGCAACAGAGCCTAGGGCACTTCCACTTATGGTCCTATAGCTTAGGGAAATTAAAATCAAAAAGACACAGCCACCCCAAAGTTTGGGATGGCTCTGTTTACAAGAAACTCGTTTACGGTACAAGTTCAATATCGCATAAAGCGAAAAATGGATAAAGAAGTTGTGGTACTTACGTACAATGCAATATCACTCAGCAATGACATCTATGTCATCAGGCCCATAGCAGCATAATGAGTGGATTCAGGTATGATGATTCTAACTGAAATAAGTCACACAGAAAAAGAAACATCATAAGATATCACTAATACACGGAATGTAAACTTGGCTACACAGGAACTGAATTTCAAAACAGAACATGGTCCCAAATTTAGAAAACCAACTTATGCTTGCTTAAGGGGAAAGGTGAGTTGGGGTGCTGCATAAAACCAGAGATTGAAATGAGCACAGATAAAGTTCCTTAAGCCAAATATGTAATAGACAAGAGCTACTCCTTGCTCAACGAAATGGACTCAAAACCCCATATTAAACGCCTAATAATGTACCTGACTAGTAAGTATCTTAAAACCTATGGATTGCTATGTCTCTGAAAGTGAATCAATCGTGAGTACAGGGGCAAAAACGCAGCAGTGATAGGATTGGAGAGTTTTGGTGAGCAAATGAAGACCCTTTGAAGTCATATTGCATGGTACCCATTCCACGGGTCTCAACTCTCCAGGTTTAAGGGATTCTTCCTTCAGCTAAAACATGCATGTGGAACCCAGAGTATGATCAACCGTGTGATCGGGAGACGTGTTGAAATATGTCTCAGTTCTCGTCCCCTGGTACTCGGGTGCAACATTCCAGATGCTTTACTAAC
This sequence comes from Orcinus orca, assembly GCF_937001465.1. Classification (NCBI taxonomy): domain Eukaryota; kingdom Metazoa; phylum Chordata; class Mammalia; order Artiodactyla; family Delphinidae; genus Orcinus; species Orcinus orca. The sequence continues at coordinate 107,969 of NW_026043857.1, read as the reverse complement.
ACTCTCCCGACTTGGAGAGTCAGTGCCTTTAACCTCCTGTTTGGCCCAGTTTGCAAATTCCGCGGAAGATGAACAGGAATAGGGAGAACCAATGTGAGACTAGCTGGAGGTGTCTGGACGGGAAAATTTAACTCTCATTTCCCACCAGGAAGAGGAATTAACCAAAGGCTCAGCGTGCCATGCCGGAACCAGATTAGGGCCTGAAGCAATCCTGCGGTGTTGCGGCCAGCTCACAAGAAAGCGAGTTGAAGAAAGGAGCTCAGGGGCACTGTAATTCACAAACCTGCAGAGTTATAAATGACAGCTATCATCCAAAAATATACTGAAGTAAGGCTGCCAAGAGGACTTGAAAGCCGGGCAGAATTGCAGGAAACCGATTTCAGGAGGTAGACTGGAATTGCATTTAAAGCATAGGAAAAGAGGCAGAAGGTCGACAATGATGCACTTGGCCAAAAAGGGCGTATGCGTTTTTTCCTGAATATATTCAGGAAAAAACGCATACGCCCTTTTTGGCCAACCAAGCAAGCTTGCAAAGGAAATCTGCACTACAATGAAGTCTCACTTCCCCCCCGTCAAAAGGGCCATCTGAAAAAAGTGTAAAATCCAGAAAGGCAGGACAGGCCATGGAGAACTGGGAGCCTTGTTATGCTGATGGGCGGGATGTAAATTGCCAACAGCCACTCGGGAGAAGTGTATGGTGTTTCCTGAAACATCTAAAAAACAAAGCAACAGAGCCTAGGGCACTTCCACTTATGGTCCTATAGCTTAGGGAAATTAAAATCAAAAAGACACAGCCACCCCAAAGTTTGGGATGGCTCTGTTTACAAGAAACTCGTTTACGGTACAAGTTCAATATCGCATAAAGCGAAAAATGGATAAAGAAGTTGTGGTACTTACGTACAATGCAATATCACTCAGCAATGACATCTATGTCATCAGGCCCATAGCAGCATAATGAGTGGATTCAGGTATGATGATTCTAACTGAAATAAGTCACACAGAAAAAGAAACATCATAAGATATCACTAATACACGGAATGTAAACTTGGCTACACAGGAACTGAATTTCAAAACAGAACATGGTCCCAAATTTAGAAAATCAACTTATGCTTGCTTAAGGGGAAAGGTGAGTTGGGGTGCTGCATAAAACCAGAGATTGAAATGAGCACAGATAAAGTTCCTTAAGCCAAATATGTAATAGACAAGAGCTACTCCTTGCTCAACGAAATGGACTCAAAACCCCATATTAAACGCCTAATAATGTACCTGACTAGTAAGTATCTTAAAACCTATGGATTGCTATGTCTCTGAAAGTGAATCAATCGTGAGTACAGGGGCAAAAACGCAGCAGTGATAGGATTGGAGAGTTTTGGTGAGCAAATGAAGACCCTTTGAAGTCATATTGCATGGTACCCATTCCACGGGTCTCAACTCTCCAGGTTTAAGGGATTCTTCCTTCAGCTAAAACATGCATGTGGAACCCAGAGTATGATCAACCGTGTGATCGGGAGACGTGTTGAAATATGTCTCAGTTCTCGTCCCCTGGTACTCGGGTGCAACATTCCAGATGCTTTACTAACACTCTCCCGACTTGGAGAGTCAGTGCCTTTAACCTCCTGTTTGGCCCAGTTTGCAAATTCCGCGGAAGATGAACAGGAATAGGGAGAACCAATGAGAGACTAGCTGGAGGTGTCTGGACGGGAAAATTTAACTCTCATTTCCCACCAGGAAGAGGAATTAACCAAAGGCTCAGCGTGCCATGCCAGAACCAGATTAGGGCCTGAAGCAATCCTGCGGTGTTGCGGCCAGCTCACAAGAAAGCGAGTTGAAGAAAGGAGCTCAGGGGCACTGTAATTCACAAACCTGCAGAGTTATAAATGACAGCTATCATCCAAAAATATACTGAAGTAAGGCTGCCAAGAGGACTTGAAAGCCGGGCAGAATTGCAGGAAACCGATTTCAGGAGGTAGACTGGAATTGCATTTAAAGCATAGGAAAAGAGGCAGAAGGTCGACAATGATGCACTTGGCCAAAAAGGGCGTATGCGTTTTTTCCTGAATATATTCAGGAAAAAAAACGCATACGCCCTTTTTGGCCAACCAAGCAAGCTTGCAAAGGAAATCTGCACTACAATGAAGTCTCACTTCCCCCCCGTCAAAAGGGCCATCTGAAAAAAGTGTAAAATCCAGAAAGGCAGGACAGGCCATGGAGAACTGGGAGCCTTGTTATGCTGATGGGCGGGATGTAAATTGCCAACAGCCACTGGGGAGAAGTGTATGGTGTTTCCTGAAACATCTAAAAAACAAAGCAACAGAGCCTAGGGCACTTCCACTTATGGTCCTATAGCTTAGGGAAATTAAAATCAAAAAGACACAGCCACCCCAAAGTTTGGGATGGCTCTGTTTACAAGAAACTCGTTTACGGTACAAGTTCAATATCGCATAAAGCGAAAAATGGATAAAGAAGTTGTGGTACTTACGTACAATGCAATATCACTCAGCAATGACATCTATGTCATCAGGCCCATAGCAGCATAATGAGTGGATTCAGGTATGATGATTCTAACTGAAATAAGTCACACAGAAAAAGAAACATCATAAGATATCACTAATACACGGAATGTAAACTTGGCTACACAGGAACTGAATTTCAAAACAGAACATGGTCCCAAATTTAGAAAACCAACTTATGCTTGCTTAAGGGGAAAGGTGAGTTGGGGTGCTGCATAAAACCAGAGATTGAAATGAGCACAGATAAAGTTCCTTAAGCCAAATATGTAATAGACAAGAGCTACTCCTTGCTCAACGAAATGGACTCAAAACCCCATATTAAACGCCTAATAATGTACCTGACTAGTAAGTATCTTAAAACCTATGGATTGCTATGTCTCTGAAAGTGAATCAATCGTGAGTACAGGGGCAAAAACGCAGCAGTGATAGGATTGGAGAGTTTTGGTGAGCAAATGAAGACCCTTTGAAGTCATATTGCATGGTACCCATTCCACGGGTCTCAACTCTCCAGGTTTAAGGGATTCTTCCTTCAGCTAAAACATGCATGTGGAACCCAGAGTATGATCAACCGTGTGATCGGGAGACGTGTTGAAATATGTCTCAGTTCTCGTCCCCTGGTACTCGGGTGCAACATTCCAGATGCTTTACTAACACTCTCCCGACTTGGAGAGTCAGTGCCTTTAACCTCCTGTTTGGCCCAGTTTGCAAATTCCGCGGAAGATGAACAGGAATAGGGAGAACCAATGAGAGACTAGCTGGAGGTGTCTGGACGGGAAAATTTAACTCTCATTTCCCACCAGGAAGAGGAATTAACCAAAGGCTCAGCGTGCCATGCCGGAACCAGATTAGGGCCTGAAGCAATCCTGCGGTGTTGCGGCCAGCTCACAAGAAAGCGAGTTGAAGAAAGGAGCTCAGGGGCACTGTAATTCACAAACCTGCAGAGTTATAAATGACAGCTATCATCCAAAAATATACTGAAGTAAGGCTGCCAAGAGGACTTGAAAGCCGGGCAGAATTGCAGGAAACCGATTTCAGGAGGTAGACTGGAATTGCATTTAAAGCATAGGAAAAGAGGCAGAAGGTCGACAATGATGCACTTGGCCAAAAAGGGCGTATGCGTTTTTTCCTGAATATATTCAGGAAAAAAAACGCATACGCCCTTTTTGGCCAACCAAGCAAGCTTGCAAAGGAAATCTGCACTACAATGAAGTCTCACTTCCCCCCCGTCAAAAGGGCCATCTGAAAAAAGTGTAAAATCCAGAAAGGCAGGACAGACCATGGAGAACTGGGAGCCTTGTTATGCTGATGGGCGGGATGTAAATTGCCAACAGCCACTCGGGAGAAGTGTATGGTGTTTCCTGAAACATCTAAAAAACAAAGCAACAGAGCCTAGGGCACTTCCACTTATGGTCCTATAGCTTAGGGAAATTAAAATCAAAAAGACACAGCCACCCCAAAGTTTGGGATGGCTCTGTTTACAAGAAACTCGTTTACGGTACAAGTTCAATATCGCATAAAGCGGAAAATGGATAAAGAAGTTGTGGTACTTACGTACAATGCAATATCACTCAGCAATGACATCTATGTCATCAGGCCCATAGCAGCATGATGAGTGGATTCAGGTATGATGATTCTAACTGAAATAAGTCACACAGAAAAAGAAACATCATAAGATATCACTAATACACGGAATGTAAACTTGGCTACACAGGAACTGAATTTCAAAACAGAACATGGTCCCAAATTTAGAAAACCAACTTATGCTTGCTTAAGGGGAAAGGTGAGTTGGGGTGCTGCATAAAACCAGAGATTGAAATGAGCACAGATAAAGTTCCTTAAGCCAAATATGTAATAGACAAGAGCTACTCCTTGCTCAACGAAATGGACTCAAAACCCCATATTAAACGCCTAATAATGTACCTGACTAGTAAGTATCTTAAAACCTATGGATTGCTATGTCTCTGAAAGTGAATCAATCGTGAGTACAGGGCAAAAACGCAGCAGTGATAGGATTGGAGAGTTTTGGTGAGCAAATGAAGACCCTTTGAAGTCATATTGCATGGTACCCATTCCACGGGTCTCAACTCTCCAGGTTTAAGGGATTCTTCCTTCAGCTAAAACATGCATGTGGAACCCAGAGTATGATCAACCGTGTGATCGGGAGACGTGTTGAAATATGTCTCAGTTCTCGTCCCCTGGTACTCGGGTGCAACATTCCAGATGCTTTACTAACACTCTCCCGACTTGGAGAGTCAGTGCCTTTAACCTCCTGTTTGGCCCAGTTTGCAAATTCCGCGGAAGATGAACAGGAATAGGGAGAACCAATGAGAGACTAGCTGGAGGTGTCTGGACGGGAAAATTTAACTCTCATTTCCCACCAGGAAGAGGAATTAACCAAAGGCTCAGCATGCCATGCCGGAACCAGATTAGGGCCTGAAGCAATCCTGCGGTGTTGCGGCCAGCTCACAAGAAAGCGAGTTGAAGAAAGGAGCTCAGGGGCACTGTAATTCACAAACCTGCAGAGTTATAAATGACAGCTATCATCCAAAATATACTGAAGTAAGGCTGCCAAGAGGACTTGAAAGCCGGGCAGAATTGCAGGAAACCGATTCAGGAGGTAGACTGGAATTGCATTTAAAGCATAGGAAAAGAGGCAGAAGGTCGACAATGATGCACTTGGCCAAAAAGGGCGTATGCGTTTTTTCCTGAATATATTCAGGAAAAAAAACGCATACGCCCTTTTTGGCCAACCAAGCAAGCTTGCAAAGGAAATCTGCACTACAATGAAGTATCACTTCCCCCCCGTCAAAAGGGCCATCTGAAAAAAGTGTAAAATCCAGAAAGGCAGGACAGACCATGGAGAACTGGGAGCCTTGTTATGCTGATGGGCGGGATGTAAATTGCCAACAGCCACTCGGGAGAAGTGTATGGTGTTTCCTGAAACATCTAAAAAACAAAGCAACAGAGCCTAGGGCACTTCCACTTATGGTCCTATAGCTTAGGGAAATTAAAATCAAAAAGACACAGCCACCCCAAAGTTTGGGATGGCTCTGTTTACAAGAAACTCGTTTACGGTACAAGTTCAATATCGCATAAAGCGAAAAATGGATAAAGAAGTTGTGGTACTTACGTACAATGCAATATCACTCAGCAATGACATCTATGTCATCAGGCCCATAGCAGCATAATGAGTGGATTCAGGTATGATGATTCTAACTGAAATAAGTCACACAGAAAAAGAAACATCATAAGATATCACTAATACACGGAATGTAAACTTGGCTACACAGGAACTGAATTTCAAAACAGAACATGGTCCCAAATTTAGAAAATCAACTTATGCTTGCTTAAGGGGAAAGGTGAGTTGGGGTGCTGCATAAAACCAGAGATTGAAATGAGCACAGATAAAGTTCCTTAAGCCAAATATGTAATAGACAAGAGCTACTCCTTGCTCAACGAAATGGACTCAAAACCCCATATTAAACGCCTAATAATGTACCTGACTAGTAAGTATCTTAAAACCTATGGATTGCTATGTCTCTGAAAGTGAATCAATCGTGAGTACAGGGGCAAAAACGCAGCAGTGATAGGATTGGAGAGTTTTGGTGAGCAAATGAAGACCCTTTGAAGTCATATTGCATGGTACCCATTCCACGGGTCTCAACTCTCCAGGTTTAAGGGATTCTTCCTTCAGCTAAAACATGCATGTGGAACCCAGAGTATGATCAACCGTGTGATCGGGAGACGTGTTGAAATATGTCTCAGTTCTCGTCCCCTGGTACTCGGGTGCAACATTCCAGATGCTTTACTAACACTCTCCCGACTTGGAGAGTCAGTGCCTTTAACCTCCTGTTTGGCCCAGTTTGCAAATTCCGCGGAAGATGAACAGGAATAGGGAGAACCAATGAGAGACTAGCTGGAGGTGTCTGGACGGGAAAATTTAACTCTCATTTCCCACCAGGAAGAGGAATTAACCAAAGGCTCAGCGTGCCATGCCAGAACCAGATTAGGGCCTGAAGCAATCCTGCGGTGTTGCGGCCAGCTCACAAGAAAGCGAGTTGAAGAAAGGAGCTCAGGGGCACTGTAATTCACAAACCTGCAGAGTTATAAATGACAGCTATCATCCAAAAATATACTGAAGTAAGGCTGCCAAGAGGACTTGAAAGCCGGGCAGAATTGCAGGAAACCGATTTCAGGAGGTAGACTGGAATTGCATTTAAAGCATAGGAAAAGAGGCAGAAGGTCGACAATGATGCACTTGGCCAAAAAGGGCGTATGCGTTTTTTCCTGAATATATTCAGGAAAAAAAACGCATACGCCCTTTTTGGCCAACCAAGCAAGCTTGCAAAGGAAATCTGCACTACAATGAAGTCTCACTTCCCCCCCGTCAAAAGGGCCATCTGAAAAAAGTGTAAAATCCAGAAAGGCCAGGACAGGCCATGGAGAACTGGGAGCCTTGTTATGCTGATGGGCGGGATGTAAATTGGCAACAGCCACTGGGGAGAAGTGTATGGTGTTTCCTGAAACATCTAAAAAACAAAGCAACAGAGCCTAGGGCACTTCCACTTATGGTCCTATAGCTTAGGGAAATTAAATCAAAAAGACACAGCCACCCCAAAGTTTGGGATGGCTCTGTTTACAAGAAACTCGTTTACGGTACAAGTTCAATATCGCATAAAGCGAAAAATGGATAAAGAAGTTGTGGTACTTACGTACAATGCAATATCACTCAGCAATGACATCTATGTCATCAGGCCCATAGCAGCATAATGAGTGGATTCAGGTATGATGATTCTAACTGAAATAAGTCACACAGAAAAAGAAACATCATAAGATATCACTAATACACGGAATGTAAACTTGGCTACACAGGAACTGAATTTCAAAACAGAACATGGTCCCAAATTTAGAAAACCAACTTATGCTTGCTTAAGGGGAAAGGTGAGTTGGGGTGCTGCATAAAACCAGAGATTGAAATGAGCACAGATAAAGTTCCTTAAGCCAAATATGTAATAGACAAGAGCTACTCCTTGCTCAACGAAATGGACTCAAACCCCATATTAAACGCCTAATAATGTACCTGACTAGTAAGTATCTTAAAACCTATGGATTGCTATGTCTCTGAAAGTGAATCAATCGTGAGTACAGGGGCAAAAACGCAGCAGTGATAGGATTGGAGAGTTTTGGTGAGCAAATGAAGACCCTTTGAAGTCATATTGCATGGTACCCCATTCCACGGGTCTCAACTCTCCAGGTTTAAGGGATTCTTCCTTCAGCTAAAACATGCATGTGGAACCCAGAGTATGATCAACCGTGTGATCGGGAGACGTGTTGAAATATGTCTCAGTTCTCGTCCCCTGGTACTCGGGTGCAACATTCCAGATGCTTTACTAACACTCTCCCGACTTGGAGAGTCAGTGCCTTTAACCTCCTGTTTGGCCCAGTTTGCAAATTCCGCGGAAGATGAACAGGAATAGGGAGAACCAATGAGAGACTAGCTGGAGGTGTCTGGACGGGAAAATTTAACTCTCATTTCCCACCAGGAAGAGGAATTAACCAAAGGCTCAGCGTGCCATGCCGGAACCAGATTAGGGCCTGAAGCAATCCTGCGGTGTTGCGGCCAGCTCACAAGAAAGCGAGTTGAAGAAAGGAGCTCAGGGGCACTGTAATTCACAAACCTGCAGAGTTATAAATGACAGCTATCATCCAAAAATATACTGAAGTAAGGCTGCCAAGAGGACTTGAAAGCCGGGCAGAATTGCAGGAAACCGATTTCAGGAGGTAGACTGGAATTGCATTTAAAGCATAGGAAAAGAGGCAGAAGGTCGACAATGATGCACTTGGCCAAAAAGGGCGTATGCGTTTTTTCCTGAATATATTCAGGAAAAAAAACGCATACGCACTTTTTGGCCAACCAAGCAAGCTTGCAAAGGAAATCTGCACTACAATGAAGTCTCACTTCCCCCCCGTCAAAAGGGCCATCTGAAAAAAGTGTAAAATCCAGAAAGGCAGGACAGACCATGGAGAACTGGGAGCCTTGTTATGCTGATGGGCGGGATGTAAATTGCCAACAGCCACTCGGGAGAAGTGTATGGTGTTTCCTGAAACATCTAAAAAACAAAGCAACAGAGCCTAGGGCACTTCCACTTATGGTCCTATAGCTTAGGGAAATTAAAATCAAAAAGACACAGCCACCCCAAAGTTTGGGATGGCTCTGTTTACAAGAAACTCGTTTACGGTACAAGTTCAATATCGCATAAAGCGGAAAATGGATAAAGAAGTTGTGGTACTTACGTACAATGCAATATCACTCAGCAATGACATCTATGTCATCAGGCCCATAGCAGCATGATGAGTGGATTCAGGTATGATGATTCTAACTGAAATAAGTCACACAGAAAAAGAAACATCATAAGATATCACTAATACACGGAATGTAAACTTGGCTACACAGGAACTGAATTTCAAAACAGAACATGGTCCCAAATTTAGAAAACCAACTTATGCTTGCTTAAGGGGAAAGGTGAGTTGGGGTGCTGCATAAAACCAGAGATTGAAATGAGCACAGATAAAGTTCCTTAAGCCAAATATGTAATAGACAAGAGCTACTCCTTGCTCAACGAAATGGACTCAAAACCCCATATTAAACGCCTAATAATGTACCTGACTAGTAAGTATCTTAAAACCTATGGATTGCTATGTCTCTGAAAGTGAATCAATCGTGAGTACAGGGGCAAAAACGCAGCAGTGATAGGATTGGAGAGTTTTGGTGAGCAAATGAAGACCCTTTGAAGTCATATTGCATGGTACCCATTCCACGGGTCTCAACTCTCCAGGTTTAAGGGATTCTTCCTTCAGCTAAAACATGCATGTGGAACCCAGAGTATGATCAACCGTGTGATCGGGAGACGTGTTGAAATATGTCTCAGTTCTCGTCCCCTGGTACTCGGGTGCAACATTCCAGATGCTTTACTAACACTCTCCCGACTTGGAGAGTCAGTGCCTTTAACCTCCTGTTTGGCCCAGTTTGCAAATTCCGCGGAAGATGAACAGGAATAGGGAGAACCAATGAGAGACTAGCTGGAGGTGTCTGGACGGGAAAATTTAACTCTCATTTCCCACCAGGAAGAGGAATTAACCAAAGGCTCAGCGTGCCATGCCAGAACCAGATTAGGGCCTGAAGCAATCCTGCGGTGTTGCGGCCAGCTCACAAGAAAGCGAGTTGAAGAAAGGAGCTCAGGGGCACTGTAATTCACAAACCTGCAGAGTTATAAATGACAGCTATCATCCAAAAATATACTGAAGTAAGGCTGCCAAGAGGACTTGAAAGCCGGGCAGAATTGCAGGAAACCGATTTCAGGAGGTAGACTGGAATTGCATTTAAAGCATAGGAAAAGAGGCAGAAGGTCGACAATGATGCACTTGGCCAAAAAGGGCGTATGCGTTTTTTCCTGAATATATTCAGGAAAAAAAACGCATACGCCCTTTTTGGCCAACCAAGCAAGCTTGCAAAGGAAATCTGCACTACAATGAAGTCTCACTTCCCCCCCGTCAAAAGGGCCATCTGAAAAAAGTGTAAAATCCAGAAAGGCAGGACAGACCATGGAGAACTGGGAGCCTTGTTATGCTGATGGGCGGGATGTAAATTGCCAACAGCCACTCGGGAGAAGTGTATGGTGTTTCCTGAAACATCTAAAAAACAAAGCAACAGAGCCTAGGGCACTTCCACTTATGGTCCTATAGCTTAGGGAAATTAAAATCAAAAAGACACAGCCACCCCAAAGTTTGGGATGGCTCTGTTTACAAGAAACTCGTTTACGGTACAAGTTCAATATCGCATAAAGCGGAAAATGGATAAAGAAGTTGTGGTACTTACGTACAATGCAATATCACTCAGCAATGACATCTATGTCATCAGGCCCATAGCAGCATGATGAGTGGATTCAGGTATGATGATTCTAACTGAAATAAGTCACACAGAAAAAGAAACATCATAAGATATCACTAATACACGGAATGTAAACTTGGCTACACAGGAACTGAATTTCAAAACAGAACATGGTCCCAAATTTAGAAAACCAACTTATGCTTGCTTAAGGGGAAAGGTGAGTTGGGGTGCTGCATAAAACCAGAGATTGAAATGAGCACAGATAAAGTTCCTTAAGCCAAATATGTAATAGACAAGAGCTACTCCTTGCTCAACGAAATGGACTCAAAACCCCATATTAAACGCCTAATAATGTACCTGACTAGTAAGTATCTTAAAACCTATGGATTGCTATGTCTCTGAAAGTGAATCAATCGTGAGTACAGGGGCAAAAACGCAGCAGTGATAGGATTGGAGAGTTTTGGTGAGCAAATGAAGACCCTTTGAAGTCATATTGCATGGTACCCATTCCACGGGTCTCAACTCTCCAGGTTTAAGGGATTCTTCCTTCAGCTAAAACATGCATGTGGAACCCAGAGTATGATCAACCGTGTGATCGGGAGACGTGTTGAAATATGTCTCAGTTCTCGTCCCCTGGTACTCGGGTGCAACATTCCAGATGCTTTACTAACACTCTCCCGACTTGGAGAGTCAGTGCCTTTAACCTCCTGTTTGGCCCAGTTTGCAAATTCCGCGGAAGATGAACAGGAATAGGGAGAACCAATGAGAGACTAGCTGGAGGTGTCTGGACGGGAAAATTTAACTCTCATTTCCCACCAGGAAGAGGAATTAACCAAAGGCTCAGCGTGCCATGCCAGAACCAGATTAGGGCCTGAAGCAATCCTGCGGTGTTGCGGCCAGCTCACAAGAAAGCGAGTTGAAGAAAGGAGCTCAGGGGCACTGTAATTCACAAACCTGCAGAGTTATAAATGACAGCTATCATCCAAGAATATACTGAAGTAAGGCTGCCAAGAGGACTTGAAAGCCGGGCAGAATTGCAGGAAACCGATTTCAGGAGGTAGACTGGAATTGCATTTAAAGCATAGGAAAAGAGGCAGAAGGTCGACAATGATGCACTTGGCCAAAAAGGGCGTATGCGTTTTTTCCTGAATATATTCAGGAAAAAAAACGCATACGCCCTTTTTGGCCAACCAAGCAAGCTTGCAAAGGAAATCTGCACTACAATGAAGTCTCACTTCCCCCCCGTCAAAAGGGCCATCTGAAAAAAGTGTAAAATCCAGAAAGGCAGGACAGGCCATGGAGAACTGGGAGCCTTGTTATGCTGATGGGCGGGATGTAAATTGGCAACAGCCACTGGGGAGAAGTGTATGGTGTTTCCTGAAACATCTAAAAAACAAAGCAACAGAGCCTAGGGCACTTCCACTTATGGTCCTATAGCTTAGGGAAATTAAAATCAAAAAGACACAGCCACCCCAAAGTTTGGGATGGCTCTGTTTACAAGAAACTCGTTTACGGTACAAGTTCAATATCGCATAAAGCGAAAAATGGATAAAGAAGTTGTGGTACTTACGTACAATGCAATATCACTCAGCAATGACATCTATGTCATCAGGCCCATAGCAGCATAATGAGTGGATTCAGGTATGATGATTCTAACTGAAATAAGTCACACAGAAAAAGAAACATCATAAGATATCACTAATACACGGAATGTAAACTTGGCTACACAGGAACTGAATTTCAAAACAGAACATGGTCCCAAATTTAGAAAACCAACTTATGCTTGCTTAAGGGGAAAGGTGAGTTGGGGTGCTGCATAAAACCAGAGATTGAAATGAGCACAGATAAAGTTCCTTAAGCCAAATATGTAATAGACAAGAGCTACTCCTTGCTCAACGAAATGGACTCAAAACCCCATATTAAACGCCTAATAATGTACCTGACTAGTAAGTATCTTAAAACCTATGGATTGCTATGTCTCTGAAAGTGAATCAATCGTGAGTACAGGGGCAAAAACGCAGCAGTGATAGGATTGGAGAGTTTTGGTGAGCAAATGAAGACCCTTTGAAGTCATATTGCATGGTACCCATTCCACGGGTCTCAACTCTCCAGGTTTAAGGGATTCTTCCTTCAGCTAAAACATGCATGTGGAACCCAGAGTATGATCAACCGTGTGATCGGGAGACGTGTTGAAATATGTCTCAGTTCTCGTCCCCTGGTACTCGGGTGCAACATTCCAGATGCTTTACTAACACTCTCCCGACTTGGAGAGTCAGTGCCTTTAACCTCCTGTTTGGCCCAGTTTGCAAATTCCGCGGAAGATGAACAGGAATAGGGAGAACCAATGAGAGACTAGCTGGAGGTGTCTGGACGGGAAAATTTAACTCTCATTTCCCACCAGGAAGAGGAATTAACCAAAGGCTCAGCGTGCCATGCCGGAACCAGATTAGGGCCTGAAGCAATCCTGCGGTGTTGCGGCCAGCTCACAAGAAAGCGAGTTGAAGAAAGGAGCTCAGGGGCACTGTAATTCACAAACCTGCAGAGTTATAAATGACAGCTATCATCCAAAAATATACTGAAGTAAGGCTGCCAAGAGGACTTGAAAGCCGGGCAGAATTGCAGGAAACCGATTTCAGGAGGTAGACTGGAATTGCATTTAAAGCATAGGAAAAGAGGCAGAAGGTCGACAATGATGCACTTGGCCAAAAAGGGCGTATGCGTTTTTTCCTGAATATATTCAGGAAAAAAAACGCATACGCCCTTTTTGGCCAACCAAGCAAGCTTGCAAAGGAAATCTGCACTACAATGAAGTCTCACTTCCCCCCCGTCAAAAGGGCCATCTGAAAAAAGTGTAAAATCCAGAAAGGCAGGACAGACCATGGAGAACTGGGAGCCTTGTTATGCTGATGGGCGGGATGTAAATTGCCAACAGCCACTCGGGAGAAGTGTATGGTGTTTCCTGAAACATCTAAAAAACAAAGCAACAGAGCCTAGGGCACTTCCACTTATGGTCCTATAGCTTAGGGAAATTAAAATCAAAAAGACACAGCCACCCCAAAGTTTGGGATGGCTCTGTTTACAAGAAACTCGTTTACGGTACAAGTTCAATATCGCATAAAGCGGAAAATGGATAAAGAAGTTGTGGTACTTACGTACAATGCAATATCACTCAGCAATGACATCTATGTCATCAGGCCCATAGCAGCATGATGAGTGGATTCAGGTATGATGATTCTAACTGAAATAAGTCACACAGAAAAAGAAACATCATAAGATATCACTAATACACGGAATGTAAACTTGGCTACACAGGAACTGAATTTCAAAACAGAACATGGTCCCAAATTTAGAAAACCAACTTATGCTTGCTTAAGGGGAAAGGTGAGTTGGGGTGCTGCATAAAACCAGAGATTGAAATGAGCACAGATAAAGTTCCTTAAGCCAAATATGTAATAGACAAGAGCTACTCCTTGCTCAACGAAATGGACTCAAAACCCCATATTAAACGCCTAATAATGTACCTGACTAGTAAGTATCTTAAAACCTATGGATTGCTATGTCTCTGAAAGTGAATCAATCGTGAGTACAGGGGCAAAAACGCAGCAGTGATAGGATTGGAGAGTTTTGGTGAGCAAATGAAGACCCTTTGAAGTCATATTGCATGGTACCCATTCCACGGGTCTCAACTCTCCAGGTTTAAGGGATTCTTCCTTCAGCTAAAACATGCATGTGGAACCCAGAGTATGATCAACCGTGTGATCGGGAGACCTGTTGAAATATGTCTCAGTTCTCGTCCCCTGGTACTCGGGTGCAACATTCCAGATGCTTTACTAACACTCTCCCGACTTGGAGAGTCAGTGCCTTTAACCTCCTGTTTGGCCCAGTTTGCAAATTCCACGGAAGATGAACAGGAATAGGGAGAACCAATGAGAGACTAGCTGGAGGTGTCTGGACGGGAAAATTTAACTCTCATTTCCCACCAGGAAGAGGAATTAACCAAAGGCTCAGCGTGCCATGCCAGAACCAGATTAGGGCCTGAAGCAATCCTGCGGTGTTGCGGCCAGCTCACAAGAAAGCGAGTTGAAGAAAGGAGCTCAGGGGCACTGTAATTCACAAACCTGCAGAGTTATAAATGACAGCTATCATCCAAAAATATACTGAAGTAAGGCTGCCAAGAGGACTTGAAAGCCGGGCAGAATTGCAGGAAACCGATTTCAGGAGGTAGACTGGAATTGCATTTAAAGCATAGGAAAAGAGGCAGAAGGTCGACAATGATGCACTTGGCCAAAAAGGGCGTATGCGTTTTTTCCTGAATATATTCAGGAAAAAAAACGCATACGCCCTTTTTGGCCAACCAAGCAAGCTTGCAAAGGAAATCTGCACTACAATGAAGTCTCACTTCCCCCCCGTCAAAAGGGCCATCTGAAAAAAGTGTAAAATCCAGAAAGGCAGGACAGACCATGGAGAACTGGGAGCCTTGTTATGCTGATGGGCGGGATGTAAATTGCCAACAGCCACTCGGGAGAAGTGTATGGTGTTTCCTGAAACATCTAAAAAACAAAGCAACAGAGCCTAGGGCACTTCCACTTATGGTCCTATAGCTTAGGGAAATTAAAATCAAAAAGACACAGCCACCCCAAAGTTTGGGATGGCTCTGTTTACAAGAAACTCGTTTACGGTACAAGTTCAATATCGCATAAAGCGGAAAATGGATAAAGAAGTTGTGGTACTTACGTACAATGCAATATCACTCAGCAATGACATCTATGTCATCAGGCCCATAGCAGCATGATGAGTGGATTCAGGTATGATGATTCTAACTGAAATAAGTCACACAGAAAAAGAAACATCATAAGATATCACTAATACACGGAATGTAAACTTGGCTACACAGGAACTGAATTTCAAAACAGAACATGGTCCCAAATTTAGAAAACCA
The DNA here is from genome assembly GCF_937001465.1 of Orcinus orca. NCBI lineage: Eukaryota > Metazoa > Chordata > Mammalia > Artiodactyla > Delphinidae > Orcinus > Orcinus orca. The sequence goes on along the minus strand of NW_026043857.1, from coordinate 92,632 downwards.
ACTTATGCTTGCTTAAGGGGAAAGGTGAGTTGGGGTGCTGCATAAAACCAGAGATTGAAATGAGCACAGATAAAGTTCCTTAAGCCAAATATGTAATAGACAAGAGCTACTCCTTGCTCAACGAAATGGACTCAAAACCCCATATTAAACGCCTAATAATGTACCTGACTAGTAAGTATCTTAAAACCTATGGATTGCTATGTCTCTGAAAGTGAATCAATCGTGAGTACAGGGGCAAAAACGCAGCAGTGATAGGATTGGAGAGTTTTGGTGAGCAAATGAAGACCCTTTGAAGTCATATTGCATGGTACCCATTCCACGGGTCTCAACTCTCCAGGTTTAAGGGATTCTTCCTTCACCTAAAACATGCATGTGGAACCCAGAGTATGATCAACCGTGTGATCGGGAGACGTGTTGAAATATGTCTCAGTTCTCGTCCCCTGGTACTCGGGTGCAACATTCCAGATGCTTTACTAACACTCTCCCGACTTGGAGAGTCAGTGCCTTTAACCTCCTGTTTGGCCCAGTTTGCAAATTCCGCGGAAGATGAACAGGAATAGGGAGAACCAATGAGAGACTAGCTGGAGGTGTCTGGACGGGAAAATTTAACTCTCATTTCCCACCAGGAAGAGGAATTAACCAAAGGCTCAGCGTGCCATGCCGGAACCAGATTAGGGCCTGAAGCAATCCTGCGGTGTTGCGGCCAGCTCACAAGAAAGCGAGGTGAAGAAAGGAGCTCAGGGGCACTGTAATTCACAAACCTGCAGAGTTATAAATGACAGCTATCATCCAAAAATATACTGAAGTAAGGCTGCCAAGAGGACTTGAAAGCCGGGCAGAATTGCAGGAAACCGATTTCAGGAGGTAGACTGGAATTGCATTTAAAGCATAGGAAAAGAGGCAGAAGGTCGACAATGATGCACTTGGCCAAAAAGGGCGTATGCGTTTTTTCCTGAATATATTCAGGAAAAAAAACGCATACGCCCTTTTTGGCCAACCAAGCAAGCTTGCAAAGGAAATCTGCACTACAATGAAGTCTCACTTCCCCCCCGTCAAAAGGGCCATCTGAGAAAAGTGTAAAATCCAGAAAGGCAGGACAGGCCATGGAGAACTGGGAGCCTTGTTATGCTGATGGGCGGGATGTAAATTGCCAACAGCCACTCGGGAGAAGTGTATGGTGTTTCCTGAAACATCTAAAAAACAAAGCAACAGAGCCTAGGGCACTTCCACTTATGGTCCTATAGCTTAGGGAAATTAAAATCAAAAAGACACAGCCACCCCAAAGTTTGGGATGGCTCTGTTTACAAGAAACTCGTTTACGGTACAAGTTCAATATCGCATAAAGCGAAAAATGGATAAAGAAGTTGTGGTACTTACGTACAATGCAATATCACTCAGCAATGACATCTATGTCATCAGGCCCATAGCAGCATAATGAGTGGATTCAGGTATGATGATTCTAACTGAAATAAGTCACACAGAAAAAGAAACATCATAAGATATCACTAATACACGGAATGTAAACTTGGCTACACAGGAACTGAATTTCAAAACAGAACATGGTCCCAAATTTAGAAAACCAACTTATGCTTGCTTAAGGGGAAAGGTGAGTTGGGGTGCTGCATAAAACCAGAGATTGAAATGAGCACAGATAAAGTTCCTTAAGCCAAATATGTAATAGACAAGAGCTACTCCTTGCTCAACGAAATGGACTCAAAACCCCATATTAAACGCCTAATAATGTACCTGACTAGTAAGTATCTTAAAACCTATGGATTGCTATGTCTCTGAAAGTGAATCAATCGTGAGTACAGGGGCAAAAACGCAGCAGTGATAGGATTGGAGAGTTTTGGTGAGCAAATGAAGACCCTTTGAAGTCATATTGCATGGTACCCATTCCACGGGTCTCAACTCTCCAGGTTTAAGGGATTCTTCCTTCAGCTAAAACATGCATGTGGAACCCAGAGTATGATCAACCGTGTGATCGGGAGACGTGTTGAAATATGTCTCAGTTCTCGTCCCCTGGTACTCGGGTGCAACATTCCAGATGCTTTACTAACACTCTCCCGACTTGGAGAGTCAGTGCCTTTAACCTCCTGTTTGGCCCAGTTTGCAAATTCCGCGGAAGATGAACAGGAATAGGGAGAACCAATGAGAGACTAGCTGGAGGTGTCTGGACGGGAAAATTTAACTCTCATTTCCCACCAGGAAGAGGAATTAACCAAAGGCTCAGCGTGCCATGCCGGAACCAGATTAGGGCCTGAAGCAATCCTGCGGTGTTGCGGCCAGCTCACAAGAAAGCGAGTTGAAGAAAGGAGCTCAGGGGCACTGTAATTCACAAACCTGCAGAGTTATAAATGACAGCTATCATCCAAAAATATACTGAAGTAAGGCTGCCAAGAGGACTTGAAAGCCGGGCAGAATTGCAGGAAACCGATTTCAGGAGGTAGACTGGAATTGCATTTAAAGCATAGGAAAAGAGGCAGAAGGTCGACAATGATGCACTTGGCCAAAAAGGGCGTATGCGTTTTTTCCTGAATATATTCAGGAAAAAACGCATACGTCCTTTTTGGCCAACCAAGCAAGCTTGCAAAGGAAATCTGCACTACAATGAAGTCTCACTTCCCCCCGTCAAAAGGGCCATCTGAAAAAAGTGTAAAATCCAGAAAGGCAGGACAGGCCATGGAGAACTGGGAGCCTTGTTATGCTGATGGGCGGGATGTAAATTGCCAACAGCCACTCGGGAGAAGTGTATGGTGTTTCCTGAAACATCTAAAAAACAAAGCAACAGAGCCTAGGGCACTTCCACTTATGGTCCTATAGCTTAGGGAAATTAAAATCAAAAAGACACAGCCACCCCAAAGTTTGGGATGGCTCTGTTTACAAGAAACTCATTTACGGTGCAAGTTCAATATCGCATAAAGCGAAAAATGGATAAAGAAGTTGTGGTAATTACGTACAATGCAATATCACTCAGCAATGACATCTATGTCATCAGGCCCATAGCAGCATAATGAGTGGATTCAGGTATGATGATTCTAACTGAAATAAGTCACACAGAAAAAGAAACATCATAAGATATCACTAATACACGGAATGTAAACTTGGCTACACAGGAACTGAATTTCAAAACAGAACATGGTCCCAAATTTAGAAAACCAACTTATGCTTGCTTAAGGGGAAAGGTGAGTTGGGGTGCTGCATAAAACCAGAGATTGAAATGAGCACAGATAAAGTTCCTTAAGCCAAATATGTAATAGACAAGAGCTACTCCTTGCTCAACGAAATGGACTCAAAACCCCATATTAAACGCCTAATAATGTACCTGACTAGTAAGTATCTTAAAACCTATGGATTGCTATGTCTCTGAAAGTGAATCAATCGTGAGTACAGGGGCAAAAACGCAGCAGTGATAGGATTGGAGAGTTTTGGTGAGCAAATGAAGACCCTTTGAAGTCATATTGCATGGTACCCATTCCACGGGTCTCAACTCTCCAGGTTTAAGGGATTCTTCCTTCAGCTAAAACATGCATGTGGAACCCAGAGTATGATCAACCGTGTGATCGGGAGACGTGTTGAAATATGTCTCAGTTCTCGTCCCCTGGTACTCGGGTGCAACATTCCAGATGCTTTACTAACACTCTCCCGACTTGGAGAGTCAGTGCCTTTAACCTCCTGTTTGGCCCAGTTTGCAAATTCCGCGGAAGATGAACAGGAATAGGGAGAACCAATGAGAGACTAGCTGGAGGTGTCTGGACGGGAAAATTTAACTCTCATTTCCCACCAGGAAGAGGAATTAACCAAAGGCTCAGCGTGCCATGCCGGAACCAGATTAGGGCCTGAAGCAATCCTGCGGTGTTGCGGCCAGCTCACAAGAAAGCGAGTTGAAGAAAGGAGCTCAGGGGCACTGTAATTCACAAACCTGCAGAGTTATAAATGACAGCTATCATCCAAAAATATACTGAAGTAAGGCTGCCAAGAGGACTTGAAAGCCGGGCAGAATTGCAGGAAACCAATTTCAGGAGGTAGACTGGAATTGCATTTAAAGCATAGGAAAAGAGGCAGAAGGTCGACAATGATGCACTTGGCCAAAAAGGGCGTATGCGTTTTTTCCTGAATATATTCAGGAAAAAAAACGCATACGCCCTTTTTGGCCAACCAAGCAAGCTTGCAAAGGAAATCTGCACTACAATGAAGTCTCACTTCCCCCCCGTCAAAAGGGCCATCTGAAAAAAGTGTAAAATCCAGAAAGGCAGGACAGGCCATGGAGAACTGGGAGCCTTGTTATGCTGATGGGCGGGATGTATATTGCCAACAGCCACTCGGGAGAAGTGTATGGTGTTTCCTGAAACATCTAAAAAACAAAGCAACAGAGCCTAGGGCACTTCCACTTATGGTCCTATAGCTTAGGGAAATTAAAATCAAAAAGACACAGCCACCCCAAAGTTTGGGATGGCTCTGTTTACAAGAAACTCGTTTACGGTACAAGTTCAATATCGCATAAAGCGAAAAATGGATAAAGAAGTTGTGGTACTTACGTACAATGCAATATCACTCAGCAATGACATCTATGTCATCAGGCCCATAGCAGCATAATGAGTGGATTCAGGTATGATGATTCTAACTGAAATAAGTCACACAGAAAAAGAAACATCATAAGATATCACTAATACACGGAATGTAAACTTGGCTACACAGGAACTGAATTTCAAAACAGAACATGGTCCCAAATTTAGAAAACCAACTTATGCTTGCTTAAGGGGAAAGGTGAGTTGGGGTGCTGCATAAAACCAGAGATTGAAATGAGCACAGATAAAGTTCCTTAAGCCAAATATGTAATAGACAAGAGCTACTCCTTGCTGAACGAAATGGACTCAAAACCCCATATTAAACGCCTAATAATGTACCTGACTAGTAAGTATCTTAAAACCTATGGATTGCTATGTCTCTGAAAGTGAATCAATCGTGAGTACAGGGGCAAAAACGCAGCAGTGATAGGATTGGAGAGTTTTGGTGAGCAAATGAAGACCCTTTGAAGTCATATTGCATGGTACCCATTCCACGGGTCTCAACTCTCCAGGTTTAAGGGATTCTTCCTTCAGCTAAAACATGCATGTGGAACCCAGAGTATGATCAACCGTGTGATCGGGAGACGTGTTGAAATATGTCTCAGTTCTCGTCCCCTGGTACTCGGGTGCAACATTCCAGATGCTTTACTAACACTCTCCCGACTTGGAGAGTCAGTGCCTTTAACCTCCTGTTTGGCCCAGTTTGCAAATTCCACGGAAGATGAACAGGAATAGGGAGAACCAATGAGAGACTAGCTGGTGGTGTCTGGACGGGAAAATTTAACTCTCATTTCCCACCAGGAAGAGGAATTAACCAAAGGCTCAGCGTGCCATGCCGGAACCAGATTAGGGCCTGAAGCAATCCTGCGGTGTTGCGGCCAGCTCACAAGAAAGCGAGTTGAAGAAAGGAGCTCAGGGGCACTGTAATTCACAAACCTGCAGAGTTATAAATGACAGCTATCATCCAAAAATATACTGAAGTAAGGCTGCCAAGAGGACTTGAAAGCCGGGCAGAATTGCAGGAAACCGATTTCAGGAGGTAGACTGGAATTGCATTTAAAGCATAGGAAAAGAGGCAGAAGGTCGACAATGATGCACTTGGCCAAAAAGGGCGTATGCGTTTTTTCCTGAATATATTCAGGAAAAAACGCATACGTCCTTTTTGGCCAACCAAGCAAGCTTGCAAAGGAAATCTGCACTACAATGAAGTCTCACTTCCCCCCGTCAAAAGGGCCATCTGAAAAAAGTGTAAAATCCAGAAAGGCAGGACAGGCCATGGAGAACTGGGAGCCTTGTTATGCTGATGGGCGGGATGTAAATTGCCAACAGCCACTCGGGAGAAGTGTATGGTGTTTCCTGAAACATCTAAAAAACAAAGCAACAGAGCCTAGGGCACTTCCACTTATGGTCCTATAGCTTAGGGAAATTAAAATCAAAAAGACACAGCCACCCCAAAGTTTGGGATGGCTCTGTTTACAAGAAACTCATTTACGGTGCAAGTTCAATATCGCATAAAGCGAAAAATGGATAAAGAAGTTGTGGTAATTACGTACAATGCAATATCACTCAGCAATGACATCTATGTCATCAGGCCCATAGCAGCATAATGAGTGGATTCAGGTATGATGATTCTAACTGAAATAAGTCACACAGAAAAAGAAACATCATAAGATATCACTAATACACGGAATGTAAACTTGGCTACACAGGAACTGAATTTCAAAACAGAACATGGTCCCAAATTTAGAAAACCAACTTATGCTTGCTTAAGGGGAAAGGTGAGTTGGGGTGCTGCATAAAACCAGAGATTGAAATGAGCACAGATAAAGTTCCTTAAGCCAAATATGTAATAGACAAGAGCTACTCCTTGCTCAACGAAATGGACTCAAAACCCCATATTAAACGCCTAATAATGTACCTGACTAGTAAGTATCTTAAAACCTATGGATTGCTATGTCTCTGAAAGTGAATCAATCGTGAGTACAGGGGCAAAAACGCAGCAGTGATAGGATTGGAGAGTTTTGGTGAGCAAATGAAGACCCTTTGAAGTCATATTGCATGGTACCCATTCCACGGGTCTCAACTCTCCAGGTTTAAGGGATTCTTCCTTCAGCTAAAACATGCATGTGGAACCCAGAGTATGATCAACCGTGTGATCGGGAGACGTGTTGAAATATGTCTCAGTTCTCGTCCCCTGGTACTCGGGTGCAACATTCCAGATGCTTTACTAACACTCTCCCGACTTGGAGAGTCAGTGCCTTTAACCTCCTGTTTGGCCCAGTTTGCAAATTCCGCGGAAGATGAACAGGAATAGGGAGAACCAATGAGAGACTAGCTGGAGGTGTCTGGACGGGAAAATTTAACTCTCATTTCCCACCAGGAAGAGGAATTAACCAAAGGCTCAGCGTGCCATGCCGGAACCAGATTAGGGCCTGAAGCAATCCTGCGGTGTTGCGGCCAGCTCACAAGAAAGCGAGTTGAAGAAAGGAGCTCAGGGGCACTGTAATTCACAAACCTGCAGAGTTATAAATGACAGCTATCATCCAAAAATATACTGAAGTAAGGCTGCCAAGAGGACTTGAAAGCCGGGCAGAATTGCAGGAAACCGATTTCAGGAGGTAGACTGGAATTGCATTTAAAGCATAGGAAAAGAGGCAGAAGGTCGACAATGATGCACTTGGCCAAAAAGGGCGTATGCGTTTTTTCCTGAATATATTCAGGAAAAAAAACGCATACGCCCTTTTTGGCCAACCAAGCAAGCTTGCAAAGGAAATCTGCACTACAATGAAGTCTCACTTCCCCCCCGTCAAAAGGGCCATCTGAAAAAAGTGTAAAATCCAGAAAGGCAGGACAGGCCATGGAGAACTGGGAGCCTTGTTATGCTGATGGGCGGGATGTATATTGCCAACAGCCACTCAGGAGAAGTGTATGGTGTTTCCTGAAACATCTAAAAAACAAAGCAACAGAGCCTAGGGCACTTCCACTTATGGTCCTATAGCTTAGGGAAATTAAAATCAAAAAGACACAGCCACCCCAAAGTTTGGGATGGCTCTGTTTACAAGAAACTCGTTTACGGTACAAGTTCAATATCGCATAAAGCGAAAAATGGATAAAGAAGTTGTGGTACTTACGTACAATGCAATATCACTCAGCAATGACATCTATGTCATCAGGCCCATAGCAGCATAATGAGTGGATTCAGGTATGATGATTCTAACTGAAATAAGTCACACAGAAAAAGAAACATCATAAGATATCACTAATACACGGAATGTAAACTTGGCTACACAGGAACTGAATTTCAAAACAGAACATGGTCCCAAATTTAGAAAACCAACTTATGCTTGCTTAAGGGGAAAGGTGAGTTGGGGTGCTGCATAAAACCAGAGATTGAAATGAGCACAGATAAAGTTCCTTAAGCCAAATATGTAATAGACAAGAGCTACTCCTTGCTGAACGAAATGGACTCAAAACCCCATATTAAACGCCTAATAATGTACCTGACTAGTAAGTATCTTAAAACCTATGGATTGCTATGTCTCTGAAAGTGAATCAATCGTGAGTACAGGGGCAAAAACGCAGCAGTGATAGGATTGGAGAGTTTTGGTGAGCAAATGAAGACCCTTTGAAGTCATATTGCATGGTACCCATTCCACGGGTCTCAACTCTCCAGGTTTAAGGGATTCTTCCTTCAGCTAAAACATGCATGTGGAACCCAGAGTATGATCAACCGTGTGATCGGGAGACGTGTTGAAATATGTCTCAGTTCTCGTCCCCTGGTACTCGGGTGCAACATTCCAGATGCTTTACTAACACTCTCCCGACTTGGAGAGTCAGTGCCTTTAACCTCCTGTTTGGCCCAGTTTGCAAATTCCACGGAAGATGAACAGGAATAGGGAGAACCAATGAGAGACTAGCTGGTGGTGTCTGGACGGGAAAATTTAACTCTCATTTCCCACCAGGAAGAGGAATTAACCAAAGGCTCAGCGTGCCATGCCGGAACCAGATTAGGGCCTGAAGCAATCCTGCGGTGTTGCGGCCAGCTCACAAGAAAGCGAGTTGAAGAAAGGAGCTCAGGGGCACTGTAATTCACAAACCTGCAGAGTTATAAATGACAGCTATCATCCAAAAATATACTGAAGTAAGGCTGCCAAGAGGACTTGAAAGCCGGGCAGAATTGCAGGAAACCGATTTCAGGAGGTAGACTGGAATTGCATTTAAAGCATAGGAAAAGAGGCAGAAGGTCGACAATGATGCACTTGGCCAAAAAGGGCGTATGCGTTTTTTCCTGAATATATTCAGGAAAAAACGCATACGTCCTTTTTGGCCAACCAAGCAAGCTTGCAAAGGAAATCTGCACTACAATGAAGTCTCACTTCCCCCCGTCAAAAGGGCCATCTGAAAAAAGTGTAAAATCCAGAAAGGCAGGACAGGCCATGGAGAACTGGGAGCCTTGTTATGCTGATGGGCGGGATGTAAATTGCCAACAGCCACTCGGGAGAAGTGTATGGTGTTTCCTGAAACATCTAAAAAACAAAGCAACAGAGCCTAGGGCACTTCCACTTATGGTCCTATAGCTTAGGGAAATTAAAATCAAAAAGACACAGCCACCCCAAAGTTTGGGATGGCTCTGTTTACAAGAAACTCATTTACGGTGCAAGTTCAATATCGCATAAAGCGAAAAATGGATAAAGAAGTTGTGGTAATTACGTACAATGCAATATCACTCAGCAATGACATCTATGTCATCAGGCCCATAGCAGCATAATGAGTGGATTCAGGTATGATGATTCTAACTGAAATAAGTCACACAGAAAAAGAAACATCATAAGATATCACTAATACACGGAATGTAAACTTGGCTACACAGGAACTGAATTTCAAAACAGAACATGGTCCCAAATTTAGAAAATCAACTTATGCTTGCTTAAGGGGAAAGGTGAGTTGGGGTGCTGCATAAAACCAGAGATTGAAATGAGCACAGATAAAGTTCCTTAAGCCAAATATGTAATAGACAAGAGCTACTCCTTGCTCAACGAAATGGACTCAAAACCCCATATTAAACGCCTAATAATGTACCTGACTAGTAAGTATCTTAAAACCTATGGATTGCTATGTCTCTGAAAGTGAATCAATCGTGAGTACAGGGGCAAAAACGCAGCAGTGATAGGATTGGAGAGTTTTGGTGAGCAAATGAAGACCCTTTGAAGTCATATTGCATGGTACCCATTCCACGGGTCTCAACTCTCCAGGTTTAAGGGATTCTTCCTTCAGCTAAAACATGCATGTGGAACCCAGAGTATGATCAACCGTGTGATCGGGAGACGTGTTGAAATATGTCTCAGTTCTCGTCCCCTGGTACTCGGGTGCAACATTCCAGATGCTTTACTAACACTCTCCCGACTTGGAGAGTCAGTGCCTTTAACCTCCTGTTTGGCCCAGTTTGCAAATTCCGCGGAAGATGAACAGGAATAGGGAGAACCAATGAGAGACTAGCTGGAGGTGTCTGGACGGGAAAATTTAACTCTCATTTCCCACCAGGAAGAGGAATTAACCAAAGGCTCAGCGTGCCATGCCGGAACCAGATTAGGGCCTGAAGCAATCCTGCGGTGTTGCGGCCAGCTCACAAGAAAGCGAGTTGAAGAAAGGAGCTCAGGGGCACTGTAATTCACAAACCTGCAGAGTTATAAATGACAGCTATCATCCAAAAATATACTGAAGTAAGGCTGCCAAGAGGACTTGAAAGCCGGGCAGAATTGCAGGAAACCGATTTCAGGAGGTAGACTGGAATTGCATTTAAAGCATAGGAAAAGAGGCAGAAGGTCGACAATGATGCACTTGGCCAAAAAGGGCGTATGCGTTTTTTCCTGAATATATTCAGGAAAAAACGCATACGCCCTTTTTGGCCAACCAAGCAAGCTTGCAAAGGAAATCTGCACTACAATGAAGTCTCACTTCCCCCCCGTCAAAAGGGCCATCTGAAAAAAGTGTAAAATCCAGAAAGGCAGGACAGGCCATGGAGAACTGGGAGCCTTGTTATGCTGATGGGCGGGATGTAAATTGCCAACAGCCACTCGGGAGAAGTGTATGGTGTTTCCTGAAACATCTAAAAAACAAAGCAACAGAGCCTAGGGCACTTCCACTTATGGTCCTATAGCTTAGGGAAATTAAAATCAAAAAGACACAGCCACCCCAAAGTTTGGGATGGCTCTGTTTACAAGAAACTCGTTTACGGTACAAGTTCAATATCGCATAAAGCGAAAAATGGATAAAGAAGTTGTGGTACTTACGTACAATGCAATATCACTCAGCAATGACATCTATGTCATCAGGCCCATAGCAGCATGATGAGTGGATTCAGGTATGATGATTCTAACTGAAATAAGTCACACAGAAAAAGAAACATCATAAGATATCACTAATACACGGAATGTAAACTTGGCTACACAGGAACTGAATTTCAAAACAGAACATGGTCCCAAATTTAGAAAACCAACTTATGCTTGCTTAAGGGGAAAGGTGAGTTGGGGTGCTGCATAAAACCAGAGATTGAAATGAGCACAGATAAAGTTCCTTAAGCCAAATATGTAATAGACAAGAGCTACTCCTTGCTCAACGAAATGGACTCAAAACCCCATATTAAACGCCTAATAATGTACCTGACTAGTAAGTATCTTAAAACCTATGGATTGCTATGTCTCTGAAAGTGAATCAATCGTGAGTACAGGGGCAAAAACGCAGCAGTGATAGGATTGGAGAGTTTTGGTGAGCAAATGAAGACCCTTTGAAGTCATATTGCATGGTACCCATTCCACGGGTCTCAACTCTCCAGGTTTAAGGGATTCTTCCTTCAGCTAAAACATGCATGTGGAACCCAGAGTATGATCAACCGTGTGATCGGGAGACGTGTTGAAATATGTCTCAGTTCTCGTCCCCTGGTACTCGGGTGCAACAATCCAGATGCTTTACTAACACTCTCCCGACTTGGAGAGTCAGTGCCTTTAACCTCCTGTTTGGCCCAGTTTGAAAATTCCGCGGAAGATGAACAGGAATAGGGAGAACCAATGAGAGACTAGCTGGAGGTGTCTGGACGGGAAAATTTAACTCTCATTTCCCACCAGGAAGAGGAATTAACCAAAGGCTCAGCTTGCCATGCCGGAACCAGATTAGGGCCTGAAGCAATCCTGCGGTGTTGCGGCCAGCTCACAAGAAAGCGAGTTGAAGAAAGGAGCTCAGGGGCACTGTAATTCACAAACCTGCAGAGTTATAAATGACAGCTATCATCCAAAAATATACTGAAGTAAGGCTGCCAAGAGGACTTGAAAGCCGGGCAGAATTGCAGGAAACCGATTTCAGGAGGTAGACTGGAATTGCATTTAAAGCATAGGAAAAGAGGCAGAAGGTCGACAATGATGCACTTGGCCAAAAAGGGCGTATGCGTTTTTTCCTGAATATATTCAGGAAAAAACGCATACGCACTTTTTGGCCAATCAAGCAAGCTTGCAAAGGAAATCTGCACTACAATGAAGTCTCACTTCCCCCCGTCAAAAGGGCCATCTGAAAAAAGTGTAAAATCCAGAAAGACAGGACAGGCCATGGAGAACTGGGAGCCTTGTTATGCTGATGGGCGGGATGTATATTGCCAACAGCCACTCGGGAGAAGTGTATGGTGTTTCCTGAAACATCTAAAAAACAAAGCAACAGAGCCTAGGGCACTTCCACTTATGGTCCTATAGCTTAGGGAAATTAAAATCAAAAAGACACAGCCACCCCAAAGTTTGGGATGGCTCTGTTTACAAGAAACTCGTTTACGGTACAAGTTCAATATCGCATAAAGCGAAAAATGGATAAAGAAGTTGTGGTACTTACGTACAATGCAATATCACTCAGCAATGACATCTATGTCATCAGGCCCATAGCAGCATGATGAGTGGATTCAGGTATGATGATTCTAACTGAAATAAGTCACACAGAAAAAGAAACATCATAAGATATCACTAATACACGGAATGTAAACTTGGCTACACAGGAACTGAATTTCAAAACAGAACATGGTCCCAAATTTAGAAAACCAACTTATGCTTGCTTAAGGGGAAAGGTGAGTTGGGGTGCTGCATAAAACCAGAGATTGAAATGAGCACAGATAAAGTTCCTTAAGCCAAATATGTAATAGACAAGAGCTACTCCTTGCTCAACGAAATGGACTCAAAACTCCATATTAAACGCCTAATAATGTACCTGACTAGTAAGTATCTTAAAACCTATGGATTGCTATGTCTCTGAAAGTGAATCAATCGTGAGTACAGGGGCAAAAACGCAGCAGTGATAGGATTGGAGAGTTTTGGTGAGCAAATGAAGACCCTTTGAAGTCATATTGCATGGTACCCATTCCACGGGTCTCAACTCTCCAGGTTTAAGGGATTCTTCCTTCAGCTAAAACATGCATGTGGAACCCAGAGTATGATCAACCGTGTGATCGGGAGACGTGTTGAAATATGTCTCAGTTCTCGTCCCCTGGTACTCGGGTGCAACAATCCAGATGCTTTACTAACACTCTCCCGACTTGGAGAGTCAGTGCCTTTAACCTCCTGTTTGGCCCAGTTTGCAAATTCCGCGGAGGATGAACAGGAATAGGGAGAACCAATGAGAGACTAGCTGGAGGTGTCTGGACGGGAAAATTTAACTCTCATTTCCCACCAGGAAGAGGAATTAACCAAAGGCTCAGCGTGCCATGCCGGAACCAGATTAGGGCCTGAAGCAATCCTGCGGTGTTGCGGCCAGCTCACAAGAAAGCGAGTTGAAGAAAGGAGCTCAGGGGCACTGTAATTCACAAACCTGCAGAGTTATAAATGACAGCTATCATCCAAAAATATACTGAAGTAAGGCTGCCAAGAGGACTTGAAAGCCGGGCAGAATTGCAGGAAACCGATTTCAGGAGGTAGACTGGAATTGCATTTAAAGCATAGGAAAAGAGGGAGAAGGTCGACAATGATGCACTTGGCCAAAAAGGGCGTATGCGTTTTTTCCTGAATATATTCAGGAAAAAACGCATACGCCCTTTTTGGCCAACCAAGCAAGCTTGCAAAGGAAATCTGCACTACAATGAAGTCTCACTTCCCCCCGTCAAAAGGGCCATCTGAAAAAAGTGTAAAATCCAGAAAGACAGGACAGGCCATGGAGAACTGGGAGCCTTGTTATGCTGATGGGCGGGATGTAAATTGCCAACAGCCACTCGGGAGAAGTGTATGGTGTTTCCTGAAACATCTAAAAAACAAAGCAACAGAGCCTAGGGCACTTCCACTTATGGTCCTGTAGCTTAGGGAAATTAAAATCAAAAAGACACAGGCACCCCAAAGTTTGGGATGGCTCTGTTTACAAGAAACTCGTTTACGGTACAAGTTCAATATCGCATAAAGCGAAAAATGGATAAAGAAGTTGTGGTACTTACGTACAATGCAATATCACTCAGCAATGACATCTATGTCATCAGGCCCATAGCAGCATGATGAGTGGATTCAGGTATGATGATTCTAACTGAAATAAGTCACACAGAAAAAGAAACATCATAAGATATCACTAATACACGGAATGTAAACTTGGCTACACAGGAACTGAATTTCAAAACAGAACATGGTCCCAAATTTAGAAAACCAACTTATGCTTGCTTAAGGGGAAAGGTGAGTTGGGGTGCTGCATAAAACCAGAGATTGAAATGAGCACAGATAAAGTTCCTTAAGCCAAATATGTAATAGACAAGAGCTACTCCTTGCTCAACGAAATGGACTCAAAACTCCATATTAAACGCCTAATAATGTACCTGACTAGTAAGTATCTTAAAACCTATGGATTGCTATGTCTCTGAAAGTGAATCAATCGTGAGTACAGGGGCAAAAACGCAGCAGTGATAGGATTGGAGAGTTTTGGTGAGCAAATGAAGACCCTTTGAAGTCATATTGCATGGTACCCATTCCACGGGTCTCAACTCTCCAGGTTTAAGGGATTCTTCCTTCAGCTAAAACATGCATGTGGAACCCAGAGTATGATCAACCGTGTGATCGGGAGACGTGTTGAAATATGTCTCAGTTCTCGTCCCCTGGTACTCGGGTGCAACAATCCAGATGCTTTACTAACACTCTCCCGACTTGGAGAGTCAGTGCCTTTAACCTCCTGTTTGGCCCAGTTTGCAAATTCCGCGGAGGATGAACAGGAATAGGGAGAACCAATGAGAGACTAGCTGGAGGTGTCTGGACGGGAAAATTTAACTCTCATTTCCCACCAGGAAGAGGAATTAACCAAAGGCTCAGCGTGCCATGCCGGAACCAGATTAGGGCCTGAAGCAATCCTGCGGTGTTGCGGCCAGCTCACAAGAAAGCGAGTTGAAGAAAGGAGCTCAGGGGCACTGTAATTCACAAACCTGCAGAGTTATAAATGACAGCTATCATCCAAAAATATACTGAAGTAAGGCTGCCAAGAGGACTTGAAAGCCGGGCAGAATTGCAGGAAACCGATTTCAGGAGGTAGACTGGAATTGCATTTAAAGCATAGGAAAAGAGGGAGAAGGTCGACAATGATGCACTTGGCCAAAAAGGGCGTATGCGTTTTTTCCTGAATATATTCAGGAAAAAACGCATACGCCCTTTTTGGCCAACCAAGCAAGCTTGCAAAGGAAATCTGCACTACAATGAAGTCTCACTTCCCCCCGTCAAAAGGGCCATCTGAAAAAAGTGTAAAATCCAGAAAGACAGGACAGGCCATGGAGAACTGGGAGCCTTGTTATGCTGATGGGCGGGATGTAAATTGCCAACAGCCACTCGGGAGAAGTGTATGGTGTTTCCTGAAACATCTAAAAAACAAAGCAACAGAGCCTAGGGCACTTCCACTTATGGTCCTGTAGCTTAGGGAAATTAAAATCAAAAAGACACAGGCACCCCAAAGTTTGGGATGGCTCTGTTTACAAGAAACTCGTTTACGGTGCAAGTTCAATATCGCATAAAGCGAAAAATGGATAAAGAAGTTGTGGTAATTACGTACAATGCAATATCACTCAGCAATGACATCTATGTCATCAGGCCCATAGCAGCATAATGAGTGGATTCAGGTATGATGATTCTAACTGAAATAAGTCACACAGAAAAAGAAACATCATAAGATATCACTAATACATGGAATGTAAACTTGGCTACACAGGAACTGAATTTCAAAACAGAACATGGTCCCAAATTTAGAAAATCAACTTATGCTTGCTTAAGGGGAAAGGTGAGTTGGGGTGCTGCATAAAACCAGAGATTGAAATGAGCACAGATAAAGTTCCTTAAGCCAAATATGTAATAGACAAGAGCTACTCCTTGCTCAACGAAATGGACTCAAAACCCCATATTAAACGCCTAATAATGTACCTGACTAGTAAGTATCTTAAAACCTATGGATTGCTATGTCTCTGAAAGTGAATCAATCGTGAGTACAGGGGCAAAAACGCAGCAGTGATAGGATTGGAGAGTTTTGGTGAGCAAATGAAGACCCTTTGAAGTCATATTGCATGGTACCCATTCCACGGGTCTCAACTCTCCAGGTTTAAGGGATTCTTCCTTCAGCTAAAACATGCATGTGGAACCCAGAGTATGATCAACCGTGTGATCGGGAGACGTGTTGAAATATGTCTCAGTTCTCGTCCCCTGGTACTCGGGTGCAACATTCCAGATGCTTTACTAACACTCTCCCGACTTGGAGAGTCAGTGCCTTTAACCTCCTGTTTGGCCCAGTTTGCAAATTCCGCGGAAGATGAACAGGAATAGGGAGAACCAATGAGAGACTAGCTGGAGGTGTCTGGACGGGAAAATTTAACTCTCATTTCCCACCAGGAAGAGGAATTAACCAAAGGCTCAGCGTGCCATGCCGGAACCAGATTAGGGCCTGAAGCAATCCTGCGGTGTTGCGGCCAGCTCACAAGAAAGCGAGTTGAAGAAAGGAGCTCAGGGGCACTGTAATTCACAAACCTGCAGAGTTATAAATGACAGCTATCATCCAAAAATATACTGAAGTAAGGCTGCCAAGAGGACTTGAAAGCCGGGCAGAATTGCAGGAAACCGATTTCAGGAGGTAGACTGGAATTGCATTTAAAGCATAGGAAAAGAGGCAGAAGGTCGACAATGATGCACTTGGCCAAAAAGGGCGTATGCGTTTTTTCCTGAATATATTCAGGAAAAAACGCATACGCCCTTTTTGGCCAACCAAGCAAGCTTGCAAAGGAAATCTGCACTACAATGAAGTCTCACTTCCCCCCCGTCAAAAGGGCCATCTGAAAAAAGTGTAAAATCCAGAAAGGCAGGACAGGCCATGGAGAACTGGGAGCCTTGTTATGCTGATGGGCGGGATGTAAATTGCCAACAGCCACTCGGGAGAAGTGTATGGTGTTTCCTGAAACATCTAAAAAACAAAGCAACAGAGCCTAGGGCACTTCCACTTATGGTCCTATAGCTTAGGGAAATTAAAATCAAAAAGACACAGCCACCCCAAAGTTTGGGATGGCTCTGTTTACAAGAAACTCGTTTACGGTACAAGTTCAATATCGCATAAAGCGAAAAATGGATAAAGAAGTTGTGGTACTTACGTACAATGCAATATCACTCAGCAATGACATCTATGTCATCAGGCCCATAGCAGCATGATGAGTGGATTCAGGTATGATGATTCTAACTGAAATAAGTCACACAGAAAAAGAAACATCATAAGATATCACTAATACACGGAATGTAAACTTGGCTACACAGGAACTGAATTTCAAAACAGAACATGGTCCCAAATTTAGAAAACCAACTTATGCTTGCTTAAGGGGAAAGGTGAGTTGGGGTGCTGCATAAAACCAGAGATTGAAATGAGCACAGATAAAGTTCCTTAAGCCAAATATGTAATAGACAAGAGCTACTCCTTGCTCAACGAAATGGACTCAAAACCCCATATTAAACGCCTAATAATGTACCTGACTAGTAAGTATCTTAAAACCTATGGATTGCTATGTCTCTGAAAGTGAATCAATCGTGAGTACAGGGGCAAAAACGCAGCAGTGATAGGATTGGAGAGTTTTGGTGAGCAAATGAAGACCCTTTGAAGTCATATTGCATGGTACCCATTCCACGGGTCTCAACTCTCCAGGTTTAAGGGATTCTTCCTTCAGCTAAAACATGCATGTGGAACCCAGAGTATGATCAACCGTGTGATCGGGAGACGTGTTGAAATATGTCTCAGTTCTCGTCCCCTGGTACTCGGGTGCAACAATCCAGATGCTTTACTAACACTCTCCCGACTTGGAGAGTCAGTGCCTTTAACCTCCTGTTTGGCCCAGTTTGCAAATTCCGCGGAAGATGAACAGGAATAGGGAGAACCAATGAGAGACTAGCTGGAGGTGTCTGGACGGGAAAATTTAACTCTCATTTCCCACCAGGAAGAGGAATTAACCAAAGGCTCAGCTTGCCATGCCGGAACCAGATTAGGGCCTGAAGCAATCCTGCGGTGTTGCGGCCAGCTCACAAGAAAGCGAGTTGAAGAAAGGAGCTCAGGGGCACTGTAATTCACAAACCTGCAGAGTTATAAATGACAGCTATCATCCAAAAATATACTGAAGTAAGGCTGCCAAGAGGACTTGAAAGCCGGGCAGAATTGCAGGAAACCGATTTCAGGAGGTAGACTGGAATTGCATTTAAAGCATAGGAAAAGAGGCAGAAGGTCGACAATGATGCACTTGGCCAAAAAGGGCGTATGCGTTTTTTCCTGAATATATTCAGGAAAAAACGCATACGCACTTTTTGGCCAACCAAGCAAGCTTGCAAAGGAAATCTGCACTACAATGAAGTCTCACTTCCCCCCGTCAAAAGGGCCATCTGAAAAAAGTGTAAAATCCAGAAAGACAGGACAGGCCATGGAGAACTGGGAGCCTTGTTATGCTGATGGGCGGGATGTATATTGCCAACAGCCACTCGGGAGAAGTGTATGGTGTTTCCTGAAACATCTAAAAAACAAAGCAACAGAGCCTAGGGCACTTCCACTTATGGTCCTATAGCTTAGGGAAATTAAAATCAAAAAGACACAGCCACCCCAAAGTTTGGGATGGCTCTGTTTACAAGAAACTCGTTTACGGTACAAGTTCAATATCGCATAAAGCGAAAAATGGATAAAGAAGTTGTGGTACTTACGTACAATGCAATATCACTCAGCAATGACATCTATGTCATCAGGCCCATAGCAGCATGATGAGTGGATTCAGGTATGATGATTCTAACTGAAATAAGTCACACAGAAAAAGAAACATCATAAGATATCACTAATACACGGAATGTAAACTTGGCTACACAGGAACTGAATTTCAAAACAGAACATGGTCCCAAATTTAGAAAACCAACTTATGCTTGCTTAAGGGGAAAGGTGAGTTGGGGTGCTGCATAAAACCAGAGATTGAAATGAGCACAGATAAAGTTCCTTAAGCCAAATATGTAATAGACAAGAGCTACTCCTTGCTCAACGAAATGGACTCAAAACCCCATATTAAACGCCTAATAATGTACCTGACTAGTAAGTATCTTAAAACCTATGGATTGCTATGTCTCTGAAAGTGAATCAATCGTGAGTACAGGGGCAAAAACGCAGCAGTGATAGGATTGGAGAGTTTTGGTGAGCAAATGAAGACCCTTTGAAGTCATATTGCATGGTACCCATTCCACGGGTCTCAACTCTCCAGGTTTAAGGGATTCTTCCTTCAGCTAAAACATGCATGTGGAACCCAGAGTATGATCAACCGTGTGATCGGGAGACGTGTTGAAATATGTCTCAGTTCTCGTCCCCTGGTACTCGGGTGCAACAATCCAGATGCTTTACTAACACTCTCCCGACTTGGAGAGTCAGTGCCTTTAACCTCCTGTTTGGCCCAGTTTGCAAATTCCGCGGAGGATGAACAGGAATAGGGAGAACCAATGAGAGACTAGCTGGAGGTGTCTGGACGGGAAAATTTAACTCTCATTTCCCACCAGGAAGAGGAATTAACCAAAGGCTCAGCGTGCCATGCCGGAACCAGATTAGGGCCTGAAGCAATCCTGCGGTGTTGCGGCCAGCTCACAAGAAAGCGAGTTGAAGAAAGGAGCTCAGGGGCACTGTAATTCACAAACCTGCAGAGTTATAAATGACAGCTATCATCCAAAAATATACTGAAGTAAGGCTGCCAAGAGGACTTGAAAGCCGGGCAGAATTGCAGGAAACCGATTTCAGGAGGTAGACTGGAATTGCATTTAAAGCATAGGAAAAGAGGGAGAAGGTCGACAATGATGCACTTGGCCAAAAAGGGCGTATGCGTTTTTTCCTGAATATATTCAGGAAAAAACGCATACGCACTTTTTGGCCAACCAAGCAAGCTTGCAAAGGAAATCTGCACTACAATGAAGTCTCACTTCCCCCCGTCAAAAGGGCCATCTGAAAAAAGTGTAAAATCCAGAAAGACAGGACAGGCCATGGAGAACTGGGAGCCTTGTTATGCTGATGGGCGGGATGTAAATTGCCAACAGCCACTCGGGAGAAGTGTATGGTGTTTCCTGAAACATCTAAAAAACAAAGCAACAGAGCCTAGGGCACTTCCACTTATGGTCCTATAGCTTAGGGAAATTAAAATCAAAAAGACACAGGCACCCCAAAGTTTGGGATGGCTCTGTTTACAAGAAACTCGTTTACGGTGCAAGTTCAATATCGCATAAAGCGAAAAATGGATAAAGAAGTTGTGGTAATTACGTACAATGCAATATCACTCAGCAATGACATCTATGTCATCAGGCCCATAGCAGCATAATGAGTGGATTCAGGTATGATGATTCTAACTGAAATAAGTCACACAGAAAAAGAAACATCATAAGATATCACTAATACATGGAATGTAAACTTGGCTACACAGGAACTGAATTTCAAAACAGAACATGGTCCCAAATTTAGAAAATCAACTTATGCTTGCTTAAGGGGAAAGGTGAGTTGGGGTGCTGCATAAAACCAGAGATTGAAATGAGCACAGATAAAGTTCCTTAAGCCAAATATGTAATAGACAAGAGCTACTCCTTGCTCAACGAAATGGACTCAAAACCCCATATTAAACGCCTAATAATGTACCTGACTAGTAAGTATCTTAAAACCTATGGATTGCTATGTCTCTGAAAGTGAATCAATCGTGAGTACAGGGGCAAAAACGCAGCAGTGATAGGATTGGAGAGTTTTGGTGAGCAAATGAAGACCCTTTGAAGTCATATTGCATGGTACCCATTCCACGGGTCTCAACTCTCCAGGTTTAAGGGATTCTTCCTTCAGCTAAAACATGCATGTGGAACCCAGAGTATGATCAACCGTGCGATCGGGAGACGTGTTGAAATATGTCTCAGTTCTCGTCCCCTGGTACTCGGGTGCAACATTCCAGATGCTTTACTAACACTCTCCCGACTTGGAGAGTCAGTGCCTTTAACCTCCTGTTTGGCCCAGTTTGCAAATTCCGCGGAAGATGAACAGGAATAGGGAGAACCAATGAGAGACTAGCTGGAGGTGTCTGGACGGGAAAATTTAACTCTCATTTCCCACCAGGAAGAGGAATTAACCAAAGGCTCAGCGTGCCATGCCGGAACCAGATTAGGGCCTGAAGCAATCCTGCAGTGTTGCGGCCAGCTCACAAGAAAGCGAGTTGAAGAAAGGAGCTCAGGGGCACTGTAATTCACAAACCTGCAGAGTTATAAATGACAGCTATCATCCAAAAATATACTGAAGTAAGGCTGCCAAGAGGACTTGAAAGCCGGGCAGAATTGCAGGAAACCAATTTCAGGAGGTTGACTGGAATTGCATTTAAAGCATAGGAAAAGAGGCAGAAGGTCGACAATGATGCACTTGGCCAAAAAGGGCGTATGCGTTTTTTCCTGAATATATTCAGGAAAAAACGCATACGCCCTTTTTGGCCAACCAAGCAAGCTTGCAAAGGAAATCTGCACTACAATGAAGTCTCACTTCCCCCCCGTCAAAAGGGCCATCTGAAAAAAGTGTAAAATCCAGAAAGGCAGGACAGGCCATGGAGAACTGGGAGCCTTGTTATGCTGATGGGCGGGATGTAAATTGCCAACAGCCACTCGGGAGAAGTGTATGGTGTTTCCTGAAACATCTAAAAAACAAAGCAACAGAGCCTAGGGCACTTCCACTTATGGTCCTATAGCTTAGGGAAATTAAAATCAAAAAGACACAGCCACCCCAAAGTTTGGGATGGCTCTGTTTACAAGAAACTCGTTTACGGTACAAGTTCAATATCGCATAAAGCGAAAAATGGATAAAGAAGTTGTGGTACTTACGTACAATGCAATATCACTCAGCAATGACATATATGTCATCAGGCCCATAGCAGCATGATGAGTGGATTCAGGTATGATGATTCTAACTGAAATAAGTCACACAGAAAAAGAAACATCATAAGATATCACTAATACATGGAATGTAAACTTGGCTACACAGGAACTGAATTTCAAAACAGAACATGGTCCCAAATTTAGAAAACCAACTTATGCTTGCTTAAGGGGAAAGGTGAGTTGGGGTGCTGCATAAAACCAGAGATTGAAATGAGCACAGATAAAGTTCCTTAAGCCAAATATGTAATAGACAAGAGCTACTCCTTGCTGAACGAAATGGACTCAAAACCCCATATTAAACACCTAATAATGTACCTGACTAGTAAGTATCTTAAAACCTATGGATTGCTATGTCTCTGAAAGTGAATCAATCGTGAGTACAGGGGCAAAAACGCAGCAGTGATAGGATTGGAGAGTTTTGGTGAGCAAATGAAGACCCTTTGAAGTCATATTGCATGGTACCCATTCCACGGGTCTCAACTCTCCAGGTTTAAGGGATTCTTCCTTCAGCTAAAACATGCATGTGGAACCCAGAGTATGATCAACCGTGTGATCGGGAGACGTGTTGAAATATGTCTCAGTTCTCGTCCCCTGGTACTCGGGTGCAACATTCCAGATGCTTTACTAACACTCTCCCGACTTGGAGAGTCAGTGCCTTTAACCTCCTGTTTGGCCCAGTTTGCAAATTCCACGGAAGATGAACAGGAATAGGGAGAACCAATGAGAGACTAGCTGGAGGTGTCTGGACGGGAAAATTTAACTCTCATTTCCCACCAGGAAGAGGAATTAACCAAAGGCTCAGCGTGCCATGCCGGAACCAGATTAGGGCCTGAAGCAATCCTGCGGTGTTGCGGCCAGCTCACAAGAAAGCGAGTTGAAGAAAGGAGCTCAGGGGCACTGTAATTCACAAACCTGCAGAGTTATAAATGACAGCTATCATCCAAAAATATACTGAAGTAAGGCTGCCAAGAGGACTTGAAAGCCGGGCAGAATTGCAGGAAACCGATTTCAGGAGGTAGACTGGAATTGCATTTAAAGCATAGGAAAAGAGGCAGAAGGTCGACAATGATGCACTTGGCCAAAAAGGGCGTATGCGTTTTTTCCTGAATATATTCAGGAAAAAAAACGCATACGCCCTTTTTGGCCAACCAAGCAAGCTTGCAAAGGAAATCTGCACTACAATGAAGTCTCACTTCCCCCCCGTCAAAAGGGCCATCTGAAAAAAGTGTAAAATCCAGAAAGGCAGGACAGGCCATGGAGAACTGGGAGCCTTGTTATGCTGATGGGCGGGATGTAAATTGCCAACAGCCACTGGGGAGAAGTGTATGGTGTTTCCTGAAACATCTAAAAAACAAAGCAACAGAGCCTAGGGCACTTCCACTTATGGTCCTATAGCTTAGGGAAATTAAAATCAAAAAGACACAGCCACCCCAAAGTTTGGGATGGCTCTGTTTACAAGAAACTCGTTTACGGTACAAGTTCAATATCGCATAAAGCGAAAAATGGATAAAGAAGTTGTGGTACTTACGTACAATGCAATATCACTCAGCAATGACATATATGTCATCAGGCCCATAGCAGCATGATGAGTGGATTCAGGTATGATGATTCTAACTGAAATAAGTCACACAGAAAAAGAAACATCATAAGATATCACTAATACATGGAATGTAAACTTGGCTACACAGGAACTGAATTTCAAAACAGAACATGGTCCCAAATTTAGAAAACCAACTTATGCTTGCTTAAGGGGAAAGGTGAGTTGGGGTGCTGCATAAAACCAGAGATTGAAATGAGCACAGATAAAGTTCCTTAAGCCAAATATGTAATAGACAAGAGCTACTCCTTGCTGAACGAAATGGACTCAAAACCCCATATTAAACACCTAATAATGTACCTGACTAGTAAGTATCTTAAAACCTATGGATTGCTATGTCTCTGAAAGTGAATCAATCGTGAGTACAGGGGCAAAAACGCAGCAGTGATAGGATTGGAGAGTTTTGGTGAGCAAATGAAGACCCTTTGAAGTCATATTGCATGGTACCCATTCCACGGGTCTCAACTCTCCAGGTTTAAGGGATTCTTCCTTCAGCTAAAACATGCATGTGGAACCCAGAGTATGATCAACCGTGTGATCGGGAGACGTGTTGAAATATGTCTCAGTTCTCGTCCCCTGGTACTCGGGTGCAACATTCCAGATGCTTTACTAACACTCTCCCGACTTGGAGAGTCAGTGCCTTTAACCTCCTGTTTGGCCCAGTTTGCAAATTCCACGGAAGATGAACAGGAATAGGGAGAACCAATGAGAGACTAGCTGGAGGTGTCTGGACGGGAAAATTTAACTCTCATTTCCCACCAGGAAGAGGAATTAACCAAAGGCTCAGCGTGCCATGCCGGAACCAGATTAGGGCCTGAAGCAATCCTGCGGTGTTGCGGCCAGCTCACAAGAAAGCGAGTTGAAGAAAGGAGCTCAGGGGCACTGTAATTCACAAACCTGCAGAGTTATAAATGACAGCTATCATCCAAAAATATACTGAAGTAAGGCTGCCAAGAGGACTTGAAAGCCGGGCAGAATTGCAGGAAACCGATTTCAGGAGGTAGACTGGAATTGCATTTAAAGCATAGGAAAAGAGGCAGAAGGTCGACAATGATGCACTTGGCCAAAAAGGGCGTATGCGTTTTTTCCTGAATATATTCAGGAAAAAAAACGCATACGCCCTTTTTGGCCAACCAAGCAAGCTTGCAAAGGAAATCTGCACTACAATGAAGTCTCACTTCCCCCCCGTCAAAAGGGCCATCTGAAAAAAGTGTAAAATCCAGAAAGGCAGGACAGGCCATGGAGAACTGGGAGCCTTGTTATGCTGATGGGCGGGATGTAAATTGCCAACAGCCACTGGGGAGAAGTGTATGGTGTTTCCTGAAACATCTAAAAAACAAAGCAACAGAGCCTAGGGCACTTCCACTTATGGTCCTATAGCTTAGGGAAATTAAAATCAAAAAGACACAGCCACCCCAAAGTTTGGGATGGCTCTGTTTACAAGAAACTCGTTTACGGTACAAGTTCAATATCGCATAAAGCGAAAAATGGATAAAGAAGTTGTGGTACTTACGTACAATGCAATATCACTCAGCAATGACATCTATGTCATCAGGCCCATAGCAGCATAATGAGTGGATTCAGGTATGATGATTCTAACTGAAATAAGTCACACAGAAAAAGAAACATCATAAGATATCACTAATACACGGAATGTAAACTTGGCTACACAGGAACTGAATTTCAAAACAGAACATGGTCCCAAATTTAGAAAACCAACTTATGCTTGCTTAAGGGGAAAGGTGAGTTGGGGTGCTGCATAAAACCAGAGATTGAAATGAGCACAGATAAAGTTCCTTAAGCCAAATATGTAATAGACAAGAGCTACTCCTTGCTCAACGAAATGGACTCAAAACCCCATATTAAACGCCTAATAATGTACCTGATTAGTAAGTATCTTAAAACCTATGGATTGCTATGTCTCTGAAAGTGAATCAATCGTGAGTACAGGGGCAAAAACGCAGCAGTGATAGGATTGGAGAGTTTTGGTGAGCAAATGAAGACCCTTTGAAGTCATATTGCATGGTACCCATTCCACGGGTCTCAACTCTCCAGGTTTAAGGGATTCTTCCTTCAGCTAAAACATGCATGTGGAACCCAGAGTATGATCAACCATGTGATCGGGAGACGTGTTGAAATATGTCTCAGTTCTCGTCCCCTGGTACTCGGGTGCAACATTCCAGATGCTTTACTAACACTCTCCCGACTTGGAGAGTCAGTGCCTTTAACCTCCTGTTTGGCCCAGTTTGCAAATTCCACGGAAGATGAACAGGAATAGGGAGAACCAATGAGAGACTAGCTGGAGGTGTCTGGACGGGAAAATTTAACTCTCATTTCCCACCAGGAAGAGGAATTAACCAAAGGCTCAGCGTGCCATGCCGGAACCAGATTAGGGCCTGAAGCAATCTTGCGGTGTTGCGGCCAGCTCACAAGAAAGCGAGTTGAAGAAAGGAGCTCAGGGGCACTGTAATTCACAAACCTGCAGAGTTATAAATGACAGCTATCATCCAAAAATATACTGAAGTAAGGCTGCCAAGAGGACTTGAAAGCCGGGCAGAATTGCAGGAAACCGATTTCAGGAGGTAGACTGGAATTGCATTTAAAGCATAGGAAAAGAGGCAGAAGGTCGACAATGATGCACTTGGCCAAAAAGGGCGTATGCGTTTTTTCCTGAATATATTCAGGAAAAAACGCATACGTCCTTTTTGGCCAACCAAGCAAGCTTGCAAAGGAAATCTGCACTACAATGAAGTCTCACTTCCCCCCCCCCCCCGTCAAAAGGGCCATCTGAAAAAAGTGTAAAATCCAGAAAGGCAGGACAGGCCATGGAGAACTGGGAGCCTTGTTATGCTGATGGGCGGGATGTAAATTGCCAACAGCCACTGGGGAGAAGTGTATGGTGTTTCCTGAAACATCTAAAAAACAAAGCAAGAGAGCCTAGGGCACTTCCACTTATGGTCCTATAGCTTAGGGAAATTAAAATCAAAAAGACACAGCCACCCCAAAGTTTGGGATGGCTCTGTTTACAAGAAACTCATTTACGGTGCATGTTCAATATCGCATAAAGCGAAAAATGGATAAAGAAGTTGTGGTAATTACGTACAATGCAATATCACTCAGCAATGACATCTATGTCATCAGGCCCATAGCAGCATAATGAGTGGATTCAGGTATGATGATTCTAACTGAAATAAGTCACACAGAAAAAGAAACATCATAAGATATCACTAATACACGGAATGTAAACTTGGCTACACAGGAACTGAATTTCAAAACAGAACATGGTCCCAAATTTAGAAAATCAACTTATGCTTGCTTAAGGGGAAAGGTGAGTTGGGGTGCTGCATAAAACCAGAGATTGAAATGAGCACAGATAAAGTTCCTTAAGCCAAATATGTAATAGACAAGAGCTACTCCTTGCTCAACGAAATGGACTCAAAACCCCATATTAAACGCCTAATAATGTACCTGACTAGTAAGTATCTTAAAACCTATGGATTGCTATGTCTCTGAAAGTGAATCAATCGTGAGTACAGGGGCAAAAACGCAGCAGTGATAGGATTGGAGAGTTTTGGTGAGCAAATGAAGACCCTTTGAAGTCATATTGCATGGTACCCATTCCACGGGTCTCAACTCTCCAGGTTTAAGGGATTCTTCCTTCAGCTAAAACATGCATGTGGAACCCAGAGTATGATCAACCGTGTGATCGGGAGACGTGTTGAAATATGTCTCAGTTCTCGTCCCCTGGTACTCGGGTGCAACAATCCAGATGCTTTACTAACACTCTCCCGACTTGGAGAGTCAGTGCCTTTAACCTCCTGTTTGGCCCAGTTTGCAAATTCCGCGGAAGATGAACAGGAATAGGGAGAACCAATGAGAGACTAGCTGGAGGTGTCTGGACGGGAAAATTTAACTCTCATTTCCCACCAGGAAGAGGAATTAACCAAAGGCTCAGCGTGCCATGCCGGAACCAGATTAGGGCCTGAAGCAATCCTGCGGTGTTGCGGCCAGCTCACAAGAAAGCGAGTTGAAGAAAGGAGCTCAGGGGCACTGTAATTCACAAACCTGCAGAGTTATAAATGACAGCTATCATCCAAAAATATACTGAAGTAAGGCTGCCAAGAGGACTTGAAAGCCGGGCAGAATTGCAGGAAACCGATTTCAGGAGGTAGACTGGAATTGCATTTAAAGCATAGGAAAAGAGGCAGAAGGTCGACAATGATGCACTTGGCCAAAAAGGGCGTATGCGTTTTTTCCTGAATATATTCAGGAAAAAACGCATACGTCCTTTTTGGCCAACCAAGCAAGCTTGCAAAGGAAATCTGCACTACAATGAAGTCTCACTTCCCCCCCCCCGTCAAAAGGGCCATCTGAAAAAAGTGTAAAATCCAGAAAGGCAGGACAGGCCATGGAGAACTGGGAGCCTTGTTATGCTGATGGGCGGGATGTAAATTGCCAACAGCCACTGGGGAGAAGTGTATGGTGTTTCCTGAAACATCTAAAAAACAAAGCAAGAGAGCCTAGGGCACTTCCACTTATGGTCCTATAGCTTAGGGAAATTAAAATCAAAAAGACACAGCCACCCCAAAGTTTGGGATGGCTCTGTTTACAAGAAACTCATTTACGGTGCATGTTCAATATCGCATAAAGCGAAAAATGGATAAAGAAGTTGTGGTAATTACGTACAATGCAATATCACTCAGCAATGACATCTATGTCATCAGGCCCATAGCAGCATAATGAGTGGATTCAGGTATGATGATTCTAACTGAAATAAGTCACACAGAAAAAGAAACATCATAAGATATCACTAATACACGGAATGTAAACTTGGCTACACAGGAACTGAATTTCAAAACAGAACATGGTCCCAAATTTAGAAAATCAACTTATGCTTGCTTAAGGGGAAAGGTGAGTTGGGGTGCTGCATAAAACCAGAGATTGAAATGAGCACAGATAAAGTTCCTTAAGCCAAATATGTAATAGACAAGAGCTACTCCTTGCTCAACGAAATGGACTCAAAACCCCATATTAAACGCCTAATAATGTACCTGACTAGTAAGTATCTTAAAACCTATGGATTGCTATGTCTCTGAAAGTGAATCAATCGTGAGTACAGGGGCAAAAACGCAGCAGTGATAGGATTGGAGAGTTTTGGTGAGCAAATGAAGACCCTTTGAAGTCATATTGCATGGTACCCATTCCACGGGTCTCAACTCTCCAGGTTTAAGGGATTCTTCCTTCAGCTAAAACATGCATGTGGAACCCAGAGTATGATCAACCGTGTGATCGGGAGACGTGTTGAAATATGTCTCAGTTCTCGTCCCCTGGTACTCGGGTGCAACATTCCAGATGCTTTACTAACACTCTCCCGACTTGGAGAGTCAGTGCCTTTAACCTCCTGTTTGGCCCAGTTTGCAAATTCCGCGGAAGATGAACAGGAATAGGGAGAACCAATGAGAGACTAGCTGGAGGTGTCTGGACGGGAAAATTTAACTCTCATTTCCCACCAGGAAGAGGAATTAACCAAAGGCTCAGCGTGCCATGCCGGAACCAGATTAGGGCCTGAAGCAATCCTGCGGTGTTGCGGCCAGCTCACAAGAAAGCGAGTTGAAGAAAGGAGCTCAGGGGCACTGTAATTCACAAACCTGCAGAGTTATAAATGACAGCTATCATCCAAAAATATACTGAAGTAAGGCTGCCAAGAGGACTTGAAAGCCGGGCAGAATTGCAGGAAACCGATTTCAGGAGGTAGACTGGAATTGCATTTAAAGCATAGGAAAAGAGGCAGAAGGTCGACAATGATGCACTTGGCCAAAAAGGGCGTATGCGTTTTTTCCTGAATATATTCAGGAAAAAACGCATACGTCCTTTTTGGCCAACCAAGCAAGCTTGCAAAGGAAATCTGCACTACAATGAAGTCTCACTTCCCCCCCCCGTCAAAAGGGCCATCTGAAAAAAGTGTAAAATCCAGAAAGGCAGGACAGGCCATGGAGAACTGGGAGCCTTGTTATGCTGATGGGCGGGATGTAAATTGCCAACAGCCACTCGGGAGAAGTGTATGGTGTTTCCTGAAACATCTAAAAAACAAAGCAACAGAGCCTAGGGCACTTCCACTTATGGTCCTATAGCTTAGGGAAATTAAAATCAAAAAGACACAGCCACCCCAAAGTTTGGGATGGCTCTGTTTACAAGAAACTCATTTACGGTGCATGTTCAAAATCGCATAAAGCGAAAAATGGATAAAGAAGTTGTGGTAATTACGTACAATGCAATATCACTCAGCAATGACATCTATGTCATCAGGCCCATAGCAGCATAATGAGTGGATTCAGGTATGATGATTCTAACTGAAATAAGTCACACAGAAAAAGAAACATCATAAGATATCACTAATACACGGAATGTAAACTTGGCTACACAGGAACTGAATTTCAAAACAGAACATGGTCCCAAATTTAGAAAATCAACTTATGCTTGCTTAAGGGGAAAGGTGAGTTGGGGTGCTGCATAAAACCAGAGATTGAAATGAGCACAGATAAAGTTCCTTAAGCCAAATATGTAATAGACAAGAGCTACTCCTTGCTCAACGAAATGGACTCAAAACCCCATATTAAACGCCTAATAATGTACCTGACTAGTAAGTATCTTAAAACCTATGGATTGCTATGTCTCTGAAAGTGAATCAATCGTGAGTACAGGGGCAAAAACGCAGCAGTGATAGGATTGGAGAGTTTTGGTGAGCAAATGAAGACCCTTTGAAGTCATATTGCATGGTACCCATTCCACGGGTCTCAACTCTCCAGGTTTAAGGGATTCTTCCTTCAGCTAAAACATGCATGTGGAACCCAGAGTATGATCAACCGTGTGATCGGGAGACGTGTTGAAATATGTCTCAGTTCTCGTCCCCTGGTACTCGGGTGCAACATTCCAGATGCTTTACTAACACTCTCCCGACTTGGAGAGTCAGTGCCTTTAACCTCCTGTTTGGCCCAGTTTGCAAATTCCGCGGAAGATGAACAGGAATAGGGAGAACCAATGAGAGACTAGCTGGAGGTGTCTGGACGGGAAAATTTAACTCTCATTTCCCACCAGGAAGAGGAATTAACCAAAGGCTCAGCGTGCCATGCCGGAGCCAGATTAGGGCCTGAAGCAATCCTGCGGTGTTGCGGCCAGCTCACAAGAAAGCGAGTTGAAGAAAGGAGCTCAGGGGCACTGTAATTCACAAACCTGCAGAGTTATAAATGACAGCTATCATCCAAAAATATACTGAAGTAAGGCTGCCAAGAGGACTTGAAAGCCGGGCAGAATTGCAGGAAACCGATCTCAGGAGGTAGACTGGAATTGCATTTAAAGCATAGGAAAAGAGGCAGAAGGTCGACAATGATGCACTTGGCCAAAAAGGGCGTATGCGTTTTTTCCTGAATATATTCAGGAAAAAACGCATACGCCCTTTTTGGCCAACCAAGCAAGCTTGCAAAGGAAATCTGCACTACAATGAAGTCTCACTTCCCCCCGTCAAAAGGGCCATCTGAAAAAAGTGTAAAATCCAGAAAGGCAGGACAGGCCATGGAGAACTGGGAGCCTTGTTATGCTGATGGGCGGGATGTAACTTGCCAACAGCCACTCGGGAGAAGTGTATGGTGTTTCCTGAAACATCTAAAAAACAAAGCAACAGAGCCTAGGGCACTTCCACTTATGGTCCTATAGCTTAGGGAAATTAAAATCAAAAAGACACAGCCACCCCAAAGTTTGAGATGGCTCTGTTTACAAGAAACTCGTTTACGGTGCAAGTTCAATATCGCATAAAGCGAAAAATGGATAAAGAAGTTGTGGTAATTACGTACAATGCAATATCACTCAGCAATGACATCTATGTCATCAGGCCCATAGCAGCATAATGAGTGGATTCAGGTATGATGATTCTAACTGAAATAAGTCACACAGAAAAAGAAACATCATAAGATATCACTAATACACGGAATGTAAACTTGGCTACACAGGAACTGAATTTCAAAACAGAACATGGTCCCAAATTTAGAAAATCAACTTATGCTTGCTTAAGGGGAAAGGTGAGTTGGGGTGCTGCATAAAACCAGAGATTGAAATGAGCACAGATAAAGTTCCTTAAGCCAAATATGTAATAGACAAGAGCTACTCCTTGCTCAATGAAATGGACTCAAAACCCCATATTAAACGCCTAATAATGTACCTGACTAGTAAGTATCTTAAAACCTATGGATTGCTATGTCTCTGAAAGTGAATCAATCGTGAGTACAGGGGCAAAAACGCAGCAGTGATAGGATTGGAGAGTTTTGGTGAGCAAATGAAGACCCTTTGAAGTCATATTGCATGGTACCCATTCCACGGGTCTCAACTCTCCAGGTTTAAGGGATTCTTCCTTCAGCTAAAACATGCATGTGGAACCCAGAGTATGATCAACCATGTGATCGGGAGACGTGTTGAAATATGTCTCAGTTCTCGTCCCCTGGAACTCGGGTGCAACATTCCAGATGCTTTACTAACACTCTCCCGACTTGGAGAGTCAGTGCCTTTAACCTCCTGTTTGGCCCAGTTTGCAAATTCCGCGGAAGATGAACAGGAATAGGGAGAACCAATGAGAGACTAGCTGGAGGTGTCTGGACGGGAAAATTTAACTCTCATTTCCCACCAGGAAGAGGAATTAACCAAAGGCTCAGCGTGCCATGCCGGAACCAGATTAGGGCCTGAAGCAATCCTGCGGTGTTGCGGCCAGCTCACAAGAAAGCGAGTTGAAGAAAGGAGCTCAGGGGCACTGTAATTCACAAACCTGCAGAGTTATAAATGACAGCTATCATCCAAAAATATACTGAAGTAAGGCTGCCAAGAGGACTTGAAAGCCGGGCAGAATTGCAGGAAACCGATTTCAGGAGGTAGACTGGAACTGCATTTAAAGCATAGGAAAAGAGGCAGAAGGTCGACAATGATGCACTTGGCCAAAAAGGGCGTATGCGTTTTTTCCTGAATATATTCAGGAAAAAACGCATACGCGCTTTTTGGCCAACCAAGCAAGCTTGCAAAGGAAATCTGCACTACAATGAAGTCTCACTTCCCCCCGTCAAAAGGGCCATCTGAAAAAAGTGTAAAATCCAGAAAGGCAGGACAGGCCATGGAGAACTGGGAGCCTTGTTATGCTGATGGGCGGGATGTAAATTGCCAACAGCCACTCGGGAGAAGTGTATGGTGTTTCCTGAAACATCTAAAAAACAAAGCAACAGAGCCTAGGGCACTTCCACTTATGGTCCTATAGCTTAGGGAAATTAAAATCAAAAAGACACAGCCACCCCAAAGTTTGGGATGGCTCTGTTTACAAGAAACTCGTTTACGGTGCAAGTTCAATATCGCATAAAGCGAAAAATGGATAAAGAAGTTGTGGTAATTACGTACAATGCAATATCACTCAGCAATGACATCTATGTCATCAGGCCCATAGCAGCATAATGAGTGGATTCAGGTATGATGATTCTAACTGAAATAAGTCACACAGAAAAAGAAACATCATAAGATATCACTAATACACGGAATGTAAACTTGGCTACACAGGAACTGAATTTCAAAACAGAACATGGTCCCAAATTTAGAAAATCAACTTATGCTTGCTTAAGGGGAAAGGTGAGTTGGGGTGCTGCATAAAACCAGAGATTGAAATGAGCACAGATAAAGTTCCTTAAGCCAAATATGTAATAGACAAGAGCTACTCCTTGCTGAACGAAATGGACTCAAAACCCCATATTAAACGCCTAATAATGTACCTGACTAGTAAGTATCTTAAAACCTATGGATTGCTATGTCTCTGAAAGTGAATCAATCGTGAGTACAGGGGCAAAAACGCAGCAGTGATAGGATTGGAGAGTTTTGGTGAGCAAATGAAGACCCTTTGAAGTCATATTGCATGGTACCCATTCCACGGGTCTCAACTCTCCAGGTTTAAGGGATTCTTCCTTCAGCTAAAACATGCATGTGGAACCCAGAGTATGATCAACCGTGTGATCGGGAGACGTGTTGAAATATGTCTCAGTTCTCGTCCCCTGGTACTCGGGTGCAACATTCCAGATGCTTTACTAACACTCTCCCGACTTGGAGAGTCAGTGCCTTTAACCTCCTGTTTGGCCCAGTTTGCAAATTCCGCGGAAGATGAACAGGAATAGGGAGAACCAATGAGAGACTAGCTGGAGGTGTCTGGACGGGAAAATTTAACTCTCATTTCCCACCAGGAAGAGGAATTAACCAAAGGCTCAGCGTGCCATGCCGGAACCAGATTAGGGCCTGAAGCAATCCTGCGGTGTTGCGGCCAGCTCACAAGAAAGCGAGTTGAAGAAAGGAGCTCAGGGGCACTGTAATTCACAAACCTGCAGAGTTATAAATGACAGCTATCATCCAAAAATATACTGAAGTAAGGCTGCCAAGAGGACTTGAAAGCCGGGCAGAATTGCAGGAAACCGATTTCAGGAGGTAGACTGGAATTGCATTTAAAGCATAGGAAAAGAGGCAGAAGGTCGACAATGATGCACTTGGCCAAAAAGGGCGTATGCGTTTTTTCCTGAATATATTCAGGAAAAAACGCATACGTCCTTTTTGGCCAACCAAGCAAGCTTGCAAAGGAAATCTGCACTACAATGAAGTCTCACTTCCCCCCGTCAAAAGGGCCATCTGAAAAAAGTGTAAAATCCAGAAAGGCAGGACAGGCCATGGAGAACTGGGAGCCTTGTTATGCTGATGGGCGGGATGTAAATTGCCAACAGCCACTCGGGAGAAGTGTATGGTGTTTCCTGAAACATCTAAAAAACAAAGCAACAGAGCCTAGGGCACTTCCACTTATGGTCCTATAGCTTAGGGAAATTAAAATCAAAAAGACACAGCCACCCCAAAGTTTGGGATGGCTCTGTTTACAAGAAACTCGTTTACGGTGCAAGTTCAATATCGCATAAAGCGAAAAATGGATAAAGAAGTTGTGGTAATTACGTACAATGCAATATCACTCAGCAATGACATCTATGTCATCAGGCCCATAGCAGCATAATGAGTGGATTCAGGTATGATGATTCTAACTGAAATAAGTCACACAGAAAAAGAAACATCATAAGATATCACTAATACACGGAATGTAAACTTGGCTACACAGGAACTGAATTTCAAAACAGAACATGGTCCCAAATTTAGAAAATCAACTTATGCTTGCTTAAGGGGAAAGGTGAGTTGGGGTGCTGCATAAAACCAGAGATTGAAATGAGCACAGATAAAGTTCCTTAAGCCAAATATGTAATAGACAAGAGCTACTCCTTGCTCAACGAAATGGACTCAAAACCCCATATTAAACGCCTAATAATGTACCTGACTAGTAAGTATCTTAAAACCTATGGATTGCTATGTCTCTGAAAGTGAATCAATCGTGAGTACAGGGGCAAAAACGCAGCAGTGATAGGATTGGAGAGTTTTGGTGAGCAAATGAAGACCCTTTGAAGTCATATTGCATGGTACCCATTCCACGGGTCTCAACTCTCCAGGTTTAAGGGATTCTTCCTTCAGCTAAAACATGCATGTGGAACCCAGAGTATGATCAACCGTGTGATCGGGAGACGTGTTGAAATATGTCTCAGTTCTCGTCCCCTGGTACTCGGGTGCAACATTCCAGATGCTTTACTAACACTCTCCCGACTTGGAGAGTCAGTGCCTTTAACCTCCTGTTTGGCCCAGTTTGCAAATTCCGCGGAAGATGAACAGGAATAGGGAGAACCAATGAGAGACTAGCTGGAGGTGTCTGGACGGGAAAATTTAACTCTCATTTCCCACCAGGAAGAGGAATTAACCAAAGGCTCAGCGTGCCATGCCGGAACCAGATTAGGGCCTGAAGCAATCCTGCGGTGTTGCGGCCAGCTCACAAGAAAGCGAGTTGAAGAAAGGAGCTCAGGGGCACTGTAATTCACAAACCTGCAGAGTTATAAATGACAGCTATCATCCAAAAATATACTGAAGTAAGGCTGCCAAGAGGACTTGAAAGCCGGGCAGAATTGCAGGAAACCGATTTCAGGAGGTAGACTGGAATTGCATTTAAAGCATAAGAAAAGAGGCAGAAGGTCGACAATGATGCACTTGGCCAAAAAGGGCGTATGCGTTTTTTCCTGAATATATTCAGGAAAAAACGCATACGTCCTTTTTGGCCAACCAAGCAAGCTTGCAAAGGAAATGTGCACTACAATGAAGTCTCACTTCCCCCCTGTCAAAAGGGCCATCTGAAAAAAGTGTAAAATCCAGAAAGGCAGGACAGGCCATGGAGAACTGGGAGCCTTGTTATGCTGATGGGCGGGATGTATATTGCCAACAGCCACTCGGGAGAAGTGTATGGTGTTTCCTGAAACATCTAAAAAACAAAGCAACAGAGCCTAGGGCACTTCCACTTATGGTCCTATAGCTTAGGGAAATTAAAATCAAAAAGACACAGCCACCCCAAAGTTTGGGATGGCTCTGTTTACAAGAAACTCGTTTACGGTACAAGTTCAATATCGCATAAAGTGAAAAATGGATAAAGAAGTTGTGGTACTTACGTACAATGCAATATCACTCAGCAATGACATCTATGTCATCAGGCCCATAGCAGCATGATGAGTGGATTCAGGTATGATGATTCTAACTGAAATAAGTCACACAGAAAAAGAAACATCATAAGATATCACTAATACACGGAATGTAAACTTGGCTACACAGGAACTGAATTTCAAAACAGAACATGGTCCCAAATTTAGAAAATCAACTTATGCTTGCTTAAGGGGAAAGGTGAGTTGGGGTGCTGCATAAAACCAGAGATTGAAATGAGCACAGATAAAGTTCCTTAAGCCAAATATGTAATAGACAAGAGCTACTCCTTGCTCAACGAAATGGACTCAAAACCCCATATTAAACGCCTAATAATGTACCTGACTAGTAAGTATCTTAAAACCTATGGATTGCTATGTCTCTGAAAGTGAATCAATCGTGAGTACAGGGGCAAAAACGCAGCAGTGATAGGATTGGAGAGTTTTGGTGAGCAAATGAAGACCCTTTGAAGTCATATTGCATGGTACCCATTCCACGGGTCTCAACTCTCCAGGTTTAAGGGATTCTTCCTTCAGCTAAAACATGCATGTGGAACCCAGAGTATGATCAACCGTGTGATCGGGAGACGTGTTGAAATATGTCTCAGTTCTCGTCCCCTGGTACTCGGGTGCAACATTCCAGATGCTTTACTAACACTCTCCCGACTTGGAGAGTCAGTGCCTTTAACCTCCTGTTTGGCCCAGTTTGCAAATTCCGCGGAAGATGAACAGGAATAGGGAGAACCAATGAGAGACTAGCTGGAGGTGTCTGGACGGGAAAATTTAACTCTCATTTCCCACCAGGAAGAGGAATTAACCAAAGGCTCAGCGTGCCATGCCGGAGCCAGATTAGGGCCTGAAGCAATCCTGCGGTGTTGCGGCCAGCTCACAAGAAAGCGAGTTGAAGAAAGGAGCTCAGGGGCACTGTAATTCACAAACCTGCAGAGTTATAAATGACAGCTATCATCCAAAAATATACTGAAGTAAGGCTGCCAAGAGGACTTGAAAGCCGGGCAGAATTGCAGGAAACCGATCTCAGGAGGTAGACTGGAATTGCATTTAAAGCATAGGAAAAGAGGCAGAAGGTCGACAATGATGCACTTGGCCAAAAAGGGCGTATGCGTTTTTTCCTGAATATATTCAGGAAAAAACGCATACGCCCTTTTTGGCCAACCAAGCAAGCTTGCAAAGGAAATCTGCACTACAATGAAGTCTCACTTCCCCCCGTCAAAAGGGCCATCTGAAAAAAGTGTAAAATCCAGAAAGGCAGGACAGGCCATGGAGAACTGGGAGCCTTGTTATGCTGATGGGCGGGATGTAACTTGCCAACAGCCACTCGGGAGAAGTGTATGGTGTTTCCTGAAACATCTAAAAAACAAAGCAACAGAGCCTAGGGCACTTCCACTTATGGTCCTATAGCTTAGGGAAATTAAAATCAAAAAGACACAGCCACCCCAAAGTTTGAGATGGCTCTGTTTACAAGAAACTCGTTTACGGTGCAAGTTCAATATCGCATAAAGCGAAAAATGGATAAAGAAGTTGTGGTAATTACGTACAATGCAATATCACTCAGCAATGACATCTATGTCATCAGGCCCATAGCAGCATAATGAGTGGATTCAGGTATGATGATTCTAACTGAAATAAGTCACACAGAAAAAGAAACATCATAAGATATCACTAATACACGGAATGTAAACTTGGCTACACAGGAACTGAATTTCAAAACAGAACATGGTCCCAAATTTAGAAAATCAACTTATGCTTGCTTAAGGGGAAAGGTGAGTTGGGGTGCTGCATAAAACCAGAGATTGAAATGAGCACAGATAAAGTTCCTTAAGCCAAATATGTAATAGACAAGAGCTACTCCTTGCTCAACGAAATGGACTCAAAACCCCATATTAAACGCCTAATAATGTACCTGACTAGTAAGTATCTTAAAACCTATGGATTGCTATGTCTCTGAAAGTGAATCAATCGTGAGTACAGGGGCAAAAACGCAGCAGTGATAGGATTGGAGAGTTTTGGTGAGCAAATGAAGACCCTTTGAAGTCATATTGCATGGTACCCATTCCACGGGTCTCAACTCTCCAGGTTTAAGGGATTCTTCCTTCAGCTAAAACATGCATGTGGAACCCAGAGTATGATCAACCATGTGATCGGGAGACGTGTTGAAATATGTCTCAGTTCTCCTCCCCTGGAACTCGGGTGCAACATTCCAGATGCTTTACTAACACTCTCCCGACTTGGAGAGTCAGTGCCTTTAACCTCCTGTTTGGCCCAGTTTGCAAATTCCGCGGAAGATGAACAGGAATAGGGAGAACCAATGAGAGACTAGCTGGAGGTGTCTGGACGGGAAAATTTAACTCTCATTTCCCACCAGGAAGAGGAATTAACCAAAGGCTCAGCGTGCCATGCCGGAACCAGATTAGGGCCTGAAGCAATCCTGCGGTGTTGCGGCCAGCTCACAAGAAAGCGAGTTGAAGAAAGGAGCTCAGGGGCACTGTAATTCACAAACCTGCAGAGTTATAAATGACAGCTATCATCCAAAAATATACTGAAGTAAGGCTGCCAAGAGGACTTGAAAGCCGGGCAGAATTGCAGGAAACCGATTTCAGGAGGTAGACTGGAACTGCATTTAAAGCATAGGAAAAGAGGCAGAAGGTCGACAATGATGCACTTGGCCAAAAAGGGCGTATGCGTTTTTTCCTGAATATATTCAGGAAAAAACGCATACGCGCTTTTTGGCCAACCAAGCAAGCTTGCAAAGGAAATCTGCACTACAATGAAGTCTCACTTCCCCCCGTCAAAAGGGCCATCTGAAAAAAGTGTAAAATCCAGAAAGGCAGGACAGGCCATGGAGAACTGGGAGCCTTGTTATGCTGATGGGCGGGATGTAAATTGCCAACAGCCACTCGGGAGAAGTGTATGGTGTTTCCTGAAACATCTAAAAAACAAAGCAACAGAGCCTAGGGCACTTCCACTTATGGTCCTATAGCTTAGGGAAATTAAAATCAAAAAGACACAGCCACCCCAAAGTTTGGGATGGCTCTGTTTACAAGAAACTCGTTTACGGTGCAAGTTCAATATCGCATAAAGCGAAAAATGGATAAAGAAGTTGTGGTAATTACGTACAATGCAATATCACTCAGCAATGACATCTATGTCATCAGGCCCATAGCAGCATAATGAGTGGATTCAGGTATGATGATTCTAACTGAAATAAGTCACACAGAAAAAGAAACATCATAAGATATCACTAATACACGGAATGTAAACTTGGCTACACAGGAACTGAATTTCAAAACAGAACATGGTCCCAAATTTAGAAAATCAACTTATGCTTGCTTAAGGGGAAAGGTGAGTTGGGGTGCTGCATAAAACCAGAGATTGAAATGAGCACAGATAAAGTTCCTTAAGCCAAATATGTAATAGACAAGAGCTACTCCTTGCTGAACGAAATGGACTCAAAACCCCATATTAAACGCCTAATAATGTACCTGACTAGTAAGTATCTTAAAACCTATGGATTGCTATGTCTCTGAAAGTGAATCAATCGTGAGTACAGGGGCAAAAACGCAGCAGTGATAGGATTGGAGAGTTTTGGTGAGCAAATGAAGACCCTTTGAAGTCATATTGCATGGTACCCATTCCACGGGTCTCAACTCTCCAGGTTTAAGGGATTCTTCCTTCAGCTAAAACATGCATGTGGAACCCAGAGTATGATCAACCGTGTGATCGGGAGACGTGTTGAAATATGTCTCAGTTCTCGTCCCCTGGTACTCGGGTGCAACATTCCAGATGCTTTACTAACACTCTCCCGACTTGGAGAGTCAGTGCCTTTAACCTCCTGTTTGGCCCAGTTTGCAAATTCCGCGGAAGATGAACAGGAATAGGGAGAACCAATGAGAGACTAGCTGGAGGTGTCTGGACGGGAAAATTTAACTCTCATTTCCCACCAGGAAGAGGAATTAACCAAAGGCTCAGCGTGCCATGCCGGAACCAGATTAGGGCCTGAAGCAATCCTGCGGTGTTGCGGCCAGCTCACAAGAAAGCGAGTTGAAGAAAGGAGCTCAGGGGCACTGTAATTCACAAACCTGCAGAGTTATAAATGACAGCTATCATCCAAAAATATACTGAAGTAAGGCTGCCAAGAGGACTTGAAAGCCGGGCAGAATTGCAGGAAACCGATTTCAGGAGGTAGACTGGAATTGCATTTAAAGCATAGGAAAAGAGGCAGAAGGTCGACAATGATGCACTTGGCCAAAAAGGGCGTATGCGTTTTTTCCTGAATATATTCAGGAAAAAACGCATACGTCCTTTTTGGCCAACCAAGCAAGCTTGCAAAGGAAATCTGCACTACAATGAAGTCTCACTTCCCCCCGTCAAAAGGGCCATCTGAAAAAAGTGTAAAATCCAGAAAGGCAGGACAGGCCATGGAGAACTGGGAGCCTTGTTATGCTGATGGGCGGGATGTAAATTGCCAACAGCCACTCGGGAGAAGTGTATGGTGTTTCCTGAAACATCTAAAAAACAAAGCAACAGAGCCTAGGGCACTTCCACTTATGGTCCTATAGCTTAGGGAAATTAAAATCAAAAAGACACAGCCACCCCAAAGTTTGGGATGGCTCTGTTTACAAGAAACTCGTTTACGGTGCAAGTTCAATATCGCATAAAGCGAAAAATGGATAAAGAAGTTGTGGTAATTACGTACAATGCAATATCACTCAGCAATGACATCTATGTCATCAGGCCCATAGCAGCATAATGAGTGGATTCAGGTATGATGATTCTAACTGAAATAAGTCACACAGAAAAAGAAACATCATAAGATATCACTAATACACGGAATGTAAACTTGGCTACACAGGAACTGAATTTCAAAACAGAACATGGTCCCAAATTTAGAAAATCAACTTATGCTTGCTTAAGGGGAAAGGTGAGTTGGGGTGCTGCATAAAACCAGAGATTGAAATGAGCACAGATAAAGTTCCTTAAGCCAAATATGTAATAGACAAGAGCTACTCCTTGCTCAACGAAATGGACTCAAAACCCCATATTAAACGCCTAATAATGTACCTGACTAGTAAGTATCTTAAAACCTATGGATTGCTATGTCTCTGAAAGTGAATCAATCGTGAGTACAGGGGCAAAAACGCAGCAGTGATAGGATTGGAGAGTTTTGGTGAGCAAATGAAGACCCTTTGAAGTCATATTGCATGGTACCCATTCCACGGGTCTCAACTCTCCAGGTTTAAGGGATTCTTCCTTCAGCTAAAACATGCATGTGGAACCCAGAGTATGATCAACCGTGTGATCGGGAGACGTGTTGAAATATGTCTCAGTTCTCGTCCCCTGGTACTCGGGTGCAACATTCCAGATGCTTTACTAACACTCTCCCGACTTGGAGAGTCAGTGCCTTTAACCTCCTGTTTGGCCCAGTTTGCAAATTCCGCGGAAGATGAACAGGAATAGGGAGAACCAATGAGAGACTAGCTGGAGGTGTCTGGACGGGAAAATTTAACTCTCATTTCCCACCAGGAAGAGGAATTAACCAAAGGCTCAGCGTGCCATGCCGGAACCAGATTAGGGCCTGAAGCAATCCTGCGGTGTTGCGGCCAGCTCACAAGAAAGCGAGTTGAAGAAAGGAGCTCAGGGGCACTGTAATTCACAAACCTGCAGAGTTATAAATGACAGCTATCATCCAAAAATATACTGAAGTAAGGCTGCCAAGAGGACTTGAAAGCCGGGCAGAATTGCAGGAAACCGATTTCAGGAGGTAGACTGGAATTGCATTTAAAGCATAAGAAAAGAGGCAGAAGGTCGACAATGATGCACTTGGCCAAAAAGGGCGTATGCGTTTTTTCCTGAATATATTCAGGAAAAAACGCATACGTCCTTTTTGGCCAACCAAGCAAGCTTGCAAAGGAAATGTGCACTACAATGAAGTCTCACTTCCCCCCTGTCAAAAGGGCCATCTGAAAAAAGTGTAAAATCCAGAAAGGCAGGACAGGCCATGGAGAACTGGGAGCCTTGTTATGCTGATGGGCGGGATGTATATTGCCAACAGCCACTCGGGAGAAGTGTATGGTGTTTCCTGAAACATCTAAAAAACAAAGCAACAGAGCCTAGGGCACTTCCACTTATGGTCCTATAGCTTAGGGAAATTAAAATCAAAAAGACACAGCCACCCCAAAGTTTGGGATGGCTCTGTTTACAAGAAACTCGTTTACGGTACAAGTTCAATATCGCATAAAGTGAAAAATGGATAAAGAAGTTGTGGTACTTACGTACAATGCAATATCACTCAGCAATGACATCTATGTCATCAGGCCCATAGCAGCATGATGAGTGGATTCAGGTATGATGATTCTAACTGAAATAAGTCACACAGAAAAAGAAACATCATAAGATATCACTAATACACGGAATGTAAACTTGGCTACAGAGGAACTGAATTTCAAAACAGAACATGGTCCCAAATTTAGAAAACCAACTTATGCTTGCTTAAGGGGAAAGGTGAGTTGGGGTGCTGCATAAAACCAGAGATTGAAATGAGCACAGATAAAGTTCCTTAAGCCAAATATGTAATAGACAAGAGCTACTCCTTGCTCAACGAAATGGACTCAAAACCCCATATTAAACGCCTAATAATGTACCTGACTAGTAAGTATCTTAAAACCTATGGATTGCTATGTCTCTGAAAGTGAATCAATCGTGAGTACAGGGGCAAAAACGCAGCAGTGATAGGATTGGAGAGTTTTGGTGAGCAAATGAAGACCCTTTGAAGTCATATTGCATGGTACCCATTCCACGGGTCTCAACTCTCCAGGTTTAAGGGATTCTTCCTTCAGCTAAAACATGCATGTGGAACCCAGAGTATGATCAACCGTGTGATCGGGAGACGTGTTGAAATATGTCTCAGTTCTCGTCCCCTGGTACTCGGGTGCAACAATCCAGATGCTTTACTAACACTCTCCCGACTTGGAGAGTCAGTGCCTTTAACCTCCTGTTTGGCCCAGTTTGCAAATTCCGTGGAAGATGAACAGGAATAGGGAGAACCAATGAGAGACTAGCTGGAGGTGTCTGGACGGGAAAATTTAACTCTCATTTCCCACCAGGAAGAGGAATTAACCAAAGGCTCAGCGTGCCATGCCGGAACCAGATTAGGGCCTGAAGCAATCCTGCGGTGTTGCGTCCAGCTCACAAGAAAGCGAGTTGAAGAAAGGAGCTCAGGGGCACTGTAATTCACAAACCTGCAGAGTTATAAATGACAGCTATCATCCAAAAATATACTGAAGTAAGGCTGCCAAGAGGACTTGAAAGCCGGGCAGAATTGCAGGAAACCGATTTCAGGAGGTAGACTGGAATTGCATCTAAAGCATAGGAAAAGAGGCAGAAGGTCGACAATGATGCACTTGGCCAAAAAGGGCGTATGCGTTTTTTCCTGAATATATTCAGGAAAAAACGCATACGCCCTTTTTGGCCAACCAAGCAAGCTTGCAAAGGAAATCTGCACTACAATGAAGTCTCACTTCCCCCTGTCAAAAGGGCCATCTGAAAAAAGTGTAAAATCCAGAAAGGCAGGACAGGCCATGGAGAACTGGGAGCCTTGTTATGCTGATGGGCGGGATGTAAATTGCCAACAGCCACTCGGGAGAAGTGTATGGTGTTTCCTGAAACATCTAAAAAACAAAGCAACAGAGCCTAGGGCACTTCCACTTATGGTCCTATAGCTTAGGGAAATTAAAATCAAAAAGACACAGCCACCCCAAAGTTTGGGATGGCTCTGTTTACAAGAAACTCGTTTACGGTACAAGTTCAATATCGCATAAAGTGAAAAATGGATAAAGAAGTTGTGGTACTTACGTACAATGCAATATCACTCAGCAATGACATCTATGTCATCAGGCCCATAGCAGCATGATGAGTGGATTCAGGTATGATGATTCTAACTGAAA
The DNA here is from genome assembly GCF_937001465.1 of Orcinus orca. Taxonomy (NCBI): domain Eukaryota; kingdom Metazoa; phylum Chordata; class Mammalia; order Artiodactyla; family Delphinidae; genus Orcinus; species Orcinus orca. The sequence goes on along the minus strand of NW_026043857.1, from coordinate 48,499 downwards.
TAAGTCACACAGAAAAAGAAACATCATAAGATATCACTAATACACGGAATGTAAACTTGGCTACACAGGAACTGAATTTCAAAACAGAACATGGTCCCAAATTTAGAAAATCAACTTATGCTTGCTTAAGGGGAAAGGTGAGTTGGGGTGCTGCATAAAACCAGAGATTGAAATGAGCACAGATAAAGTTCCTTAAGCCAAATATGTAATAGACAAGAGCTACTCCTTGCTCAACGAAATGGACTCAAAACCCCATATTAAACGCCTAATAATGTACCTGACTAGTAAGTATCTTAAAACCTATGGATTGCTATGTCTCTGAAAGTGAATCAATCGTGAGTACAGGGGCAAAAACGCAGCAGTGATAGGATTGGAGAGTTTTGGTGAGCAAATGAAGACCCTTTGAAGTCATATTGCATGGTACCCATTCCACGGGTCTCAACTCTCCAGGTTTAAGGGATTCTTCCTTCAGCTAAAACATGCATGTGGAACCCAGAGTATGATCAACCGTGTGATCGGGAGACGTGTTGAAATATGTCTCAGTTCTCGTCCCCTGGTACTCGGGTGCAACATTCCAGATGCTTTACTAACACTCTCCCGACTTGGAGAGTCAGTGCCTTTAACCTCCTGTTTGGCCCAGTTTGCAAATTCCGCGGAAGATGAACAGGAATAGGGAGAACCAATGAGAGACTAGCTGGAGGTGTCTGGACGGGAAAATTTAACTCTCATTTCCCACCAGGAAGAGGAATTAACCAAAGGCTCAGCGTGCCATGCCGGAACCAGATTAGGGCCTGAAGCAATCCTGCGGTGTTGCGGCCAGCTCACAAGAAAGCGAGTTGAAGAAAGGAGCTCAGGGGCACTGTAATTCACAAACCTGCAGAGTTATAAATGACAGCTATCATCCAAAAATATACTGAAGTAAGGCTGCCAAGAGGACTTGAAAGCCGGGCAGAATTGCAGGAAACCGATTTCAGGAGGTAGACTGGAATTGCATTTAAAGCATAGGAAAAGAGGCAGAAGGTCGACAATGATGCACTTGGCCAAAAAGGGCGTATGCGTTTTTTCCTGAATATATTCAGGAAAAAACGCATACGCCCTTTTTGGCCAACCAAGCAAGCTTGCAAAGGAAATCTGCACTACAATGAAGTCTCACTTCCCCCCGTCAAAAGGGCCATCTGAAAAAAGTGTAAAATCCAGAAAGGCAGTACAGGCCATGGAGAACTGGGAGCCTTGTTATGCTGATGGGCGGGATGTAAATTGCCAACAGCCACTCGGGAGAAGTGTATGGTGTTTCCTGAAACATCTAAAAAACAAAGCAACAGAGCCTAGGGCACTTCCACTTATGGTCCTATAGCTTAGGGAAATTAAAATCAAAAAGACACAGCCACCCCAAAGTTTGGGATGGCTCTGTTTACAAGAAACTCATTTACGGTACAAGTTCAATATCGCATAAAGCGAAAAATGGATAAAGAAGTTGTGGTAATTACGTACAATGCAATATCACTCAGCAATGACATCTATGTCATCAGGCCCATAGCAGCATAATGAGTGGATTCAGGTATGATGATTCTAACTGAAATAAGTCACACAGAAAAAGAAACATCATAAGATATCACTAATACACGGAATGTAAACTTGGCTACACAGGAACTGAATTTCAAAACAGAACATGGTCCCAAATTTAGAAAATCAACTTATGCTTGCTTAAGGGGAAAGGTGAGTTGGGGTGCTGCATAAAACCAGAGATTGAAATGAGCACAGATAAAGTTCCTTAAGCCAAATATGTAATAGACAAGAGCTACTCCTTGCTCAACGAAATGGACTCAAAACCCCATATTAAACGCCTAATAATGTACCTGACTAGTAAGTATCTTAAAACCTATGGATTGCTATGTCTCTGAAAGTGAATCAATCGTGAGTACAGGGGCAAAAACGCAGCAGTGATAGGATTGGAGAGTTTTGGTGAGCAAATGAAGACCCTTTGAAGTCATATTGCATGGTACCCATTCCACGGGTCTCAACTCTCCAGGTTTAAGGGATTCTTCCTTCAGCTAAAACATGCATGTGGAACCCAGAGTATGATCAACCGTGTGATCGGGAGACGTGTTGAAATATGTCTCAGTTCTCGTCCCCTGGTACTCGGGTGCAACATTCCAGATGCTTTACTAACACTCTCCCGACTTGGAGAGTCAGTGCCTTTAACCTCCTGTTTGGCCCAGTTTGCAAATTCCGCGGAAGATGAACAGGAATAGGGAGAACCAATGAGAGACTAGCTGGAGGTGTCTGGACGGGAAAATTTAACTCTCATTTCCCACCAGGAAGAGGAATTAACCAAAGGCTCAGCGTGCCATGCCGGAACCAGATTAGGGCCTGAAGCAATCCTGCGGTGTTGCGTCCAGCTCACAAGAAAGCGAGTTGAAGAAAGGAGCTCAGGGGCACTGTAATTCACAAACCTGCAGAGTTATAAATGACAGCTATCATCCAAAAATATACTGAAGTAAGGCTGCCAAGAGGACTTGAAAGCCGGGCAGAATTGCAGGAAACCGATTTCAGGAGGTAGACTGGAATTGCATTTAAAACATAGGAAAAGAGGCAGAAGGTCGACAATGATGCACTTGGCCAAAAAGGGCGTATGCGTTTTTTCCTGAATATATTCAGGAAAAAACGCATACGCCCTTTTTGGCCAACCAAGCAAGCTTGCAAAGGAAATCTGCACTACAATGAAGTCTCACTTCCCCCCGTCAAAAGGGCCATCTGAAAAAAGTGTAAAATCCAGAAAGGCAGGACAGGCCATGGAGAACTGGGAGCCTTGTTATGCTGATGGGCGGGATGTAAATTGCCAACAGCCACTCGGGAGAAGTGTATGGTGTTTCCTGAAACATCTAAAAAACAAAGCAACAGAGCCTAGGGCACTTCCACTTATGGTCCTATAGCTTAGGGAAATTAAAATCAAAAAGACACAGCCACCCCAAAGTTTGGGATGGCTCTGTTTACAAGAAACTCGTTTACGGTACAAGTTCAATATCGCATAAAGTGAAAAATGGATAAAGAAGTTGTGGTACTTACGTACAATGCAATATCACTCAGCAATGACATCTATGTCATCAGGCCCATAGCAGCATGATGAGTGGATTCAGGTATGATGATTCTAACTGAAATAAGTCACACAGAAAAAGAAACATCATAAGATATCACTAATACACGGAATGTAAACTTGGCTACACAGGAACTGAATTTCAAAACAGAACATGGTCCCAAATTTAGAAAATCAACTTATGCTTGCTTAAGGGGAAAGGTGAGTTGGGGTGCTGCATAAAACCAGAGATTGAAATGAGCACAGATAAAGTTCCTTAAGCCAAATATGTAATAGACAAGAGCTACTCCTTGCTCAACGAAATGGACTCAAAACCCCATATTAAACGCCTAATAATGTACCTGACTAGTAAGTATCTTAAAACCTATGGATTGCTATGTCTCTGAAAGTGAATCAATCGTGAGTACAGGGGCAAAAACGCAGCAGTGATAGGATTGGAGAGTTTTGGTGAGCAAATGAAGACCCTTTGAAGTCATATTGCATGGTACCCATTCCACGGGTCTCAACTCTCCAGGTTTAAGGGATTCTTCCTTCAGCTAAAACATGCATGTGGAACCCAGAGTATGATCAACCGTGTGATCGGGAGACGTGTTGAAATATGTCTCAGTTCTCGTCCCCTGGTACTCGGGTGCAACATTCCAGATGCTTTACTAACACTCTCCCGACTTGGAGAGTCAGTGCCTTTAACCTCCTGTTTGGCCCAGTTTGCAAATTCCGCGGAAGATGAACAGGAATAGGGAGAACCAATGAGAGACTAGCTGGAGGTGTCTGGACGGGAAAATTTAACTCTCATTTCCCACCAGGAAGAGGAATTAACCAAAGGCTCAGCGTGCCATGCCGGAACCAGATTAGGGCCTGAAGCAATCCTGCGGTGTTGCGGCCAGCTCACAAGAAAGCGAGTTGAAGAAAGGAGCTCAGGGGCACTGTAATTCACAAACCTGCAGAGTTATAAATGACAGCTATCATCCAAAAATATACTGAAGTAAGGCTGCCAAGAGGACTTGAAAGCCGGGCAGAATTGCAGGAAACCGATTTCAGGAGGTAGACTGGAATTGCATTTAAAGCATAGGAAAAGAGGCAGAAGGTCGACAATGATGCACTTGGCCAAAAAGGGCGTATGCGTTTTTTCCTGAATATATTCAGGAAAAAACGCATACGCCCTTTTTGGCCAACCAAGCAAGCTTGCAAAGGAAATCTGCACTACAATGAAGTCTCACTTCCCCCCGTCAAAAGGGCCATCTGAAAAAAGTGTAAAATCCAGAAAGGCAGTACAGGCCATGGAGAACTGGGAGCCTTGTTATGCTGATGGGCGGGATGTAAATTGCCAACAGCCACTCGGGAGAAGTGTATGGTGTTTCCTGAAACATCTAAAAAACAAAGCAACAGAGCCTAGGGCACTTCCACTTATGGTCCTATAGCTTAGGGAAATTAAAATAAAAAAGACACAGCCACCCCAAAGTTTGGGATGGCTCTGTTTACAAGAAACTCATTTACGGTACAAGTTCAATATCGCATAAAGCGAAAAATGGATAAAGAAGTTGTGGTAATTACGTACAATGCAATATCACTCAGCAATGACATCTATGTCATCAGGCCCATAGCAGCATAATGAGTGGATTCAGGTATGATGATTCTAACTGAAATAAGTCACACAGAAAAAGAAACATCATAAGATATCACTAATACACGGAATGTAAACTTGGCTACACAGGAACTGAATTTCAAAACAGAACATGGTCCCAAATTTAGAAAATCAACTTATGCTTGCTTAAGGGGAAAGGTGAGTTGGGGTGCTGCATAAAACCAGAGATTGAAATGAGCACAGATAAAGTTCCTTAAGCCAAATATGTAATAGACAAGAGCTACTCCTTGCTCAACGAAATGGACTCAAAACCCCATATTAAACGCCTAATAATGTACCTGACTAGTAAGTATCTTAAAACCTATGGATTGCTATGTCTCTGAAAGTGAATCAATCGTGAGTACAGGGGCAAAAACGCAGCAGTGATAGGATTGGAGAGTTTTGGTGAGCAAATGAAGACCCTTTGAAGTCATATTGCATGGTACCCATTCCACGGGTCTCAACTCTCCAGGTTTAAGGGATTCTTCCTTCAGCTAAAACATGCATGTGGAACCCAGAGTATGATCAACCGTGTGATCGGGAGACGTGTTGAAATATGTCTCAGTTCTCGTCCCCTGGTACTCGGGTGCAACATTCCAGATGCTTTACTAACACTCTCCCGACTTGGAGAGTCAGTGCCTTTAACCTCCTGTTTGGCCCAGTTTGCAAATTCCGCGGAAGATGAACAGGAATAGGGAGAACCAATGAGAGACTAGCTGGAGGTGTCTGGACGGGAAAATTTAACTCTCATTTCCCACCAGGAAGAGGAATTAACCAAAGGCTCAGCGTGCCATGCCGGAACCAGATTAGGGCCTGAAGCAATCCTGCGGTGTTGCGGCCAGCTCACAAGAAAGCGAGTTGAAGAAAGGAGCTCAGGGGCACTGTAATTCACAAACCTGCAGAGTTATAAATGACAGCTATCATCCAAAAATATACTGAAGTAAGGCTGCCAAGAGGACTTGAAAGCCGGGCAGAATTGCAGGAAACCGATTTCAGGAGGTAGACTGGAATTGCATTTAAAGCATAGGAAAAGAGGCAGAAGGTCGACAATGATGCACTTGGCCAAAAAGGGCGTATGCGTTTTTTCCTGAATATATTCAGGAAAAAACGCATACGCCCTTTTTGGCCAACCAAGCAAGCTTGCAAAGGAAATCTGCACTACAATGAAGTCTCACTTCCCCCCGTCAAAAGGGCCATCTGAAAAAAGTGTAAAATCCAGAAAGGCAGTACAGGCCATGGAGAACTGGGAGCCTTGTTATGCTGATGGGCGGGATGTAAATTGCCAACAGCCACTCGGGAGAAGTGTATGGTGTTTCCTGAAACATCTAAAAAACAAAGCAACAGAGCCTAGGGCACTTCCACTTATGGTCCTATAGCTTAGGGAAATTAAAATAAAAAAGACACAGCCACCCCAAAGTTTGGGATGGCTCTGTTTACAAGAAACTCATTTACGGTACAAGTTCAATATCGCATAAAGCGAAAAATGGATAAAGAAGTTGTGGTAATTACGTACAATGCAATATCACTCAGCAATGACATCTATGTCATCAGGCCCATAGCAGCATAATGAGTGGATTCAGGTATGATGATTCTAACTGAAATAAGTCACACAGAAAAAGAAACATCATAAGATATCACTAATACACGGAATGTAAACTTGGCTACACAGGAACTGAATTTCAAAACAGAACATGGTCCCAAATTTAGAAAATCAACTTATGCTTGCTTAAGGGGAAAGGTGAGTTGGGGTGCTGCATAAAACCAGAGATTGAAATGAGCACAGATAAAGTTCCTTAAGCCAAATATGTAATAGACAAGAGCTACTCCTTGCTCAACGAAATGGACTCAAAACCCCATATTAAACGCCTAATAATGTACCTGACTAGTAAGTATCTTAAAACCTATGGATTGCTATGTCTCTGAAAGTGAATCAATCGTGAGTACAGGGGCAAAAACGCAGCAGTGATAGGATTGGAGAGTTTTGGTGAGCAAATGAAGACCCTTTGAAGTCATATTGCATGGTACCCATTCCACGGGTCTCAACTCTCCAGGTTTAAGGGATTCTTCCTTCAGCTAAAACATGCATGTGGAACCCAGAGTATGATCAACCGTGTGATCGGGAGACGTGTTGAAATATGTCTCAGTTCTCGTCCCCTGGTACTCGGGTGCAACATTCCAGATGCTTTACTAACACTCTCCCGACTTGGAGAGTCAGTGCCTTTAACCTCCTGTTTGGCCCAGTTTGCAAATTCCGCGGAAGATGAACAGGAATAGGGAGAACCAATGAGAGACTAGCTGGAGGTGTCTGGACGGGAAAATTTAACTCTCATTTCCCACCAGGAAGAGGAATTAACCAAAGGCTCAGCGTGCCATGCCGGAACCAGATTAGGGCCTGAAGCAATCCTGCGGTGTTGCGGCCAGCTCACAAGAAAGCGAGTTGAAGAAAGGAGCTCAGGGGCACTGTAATTCACAAACCTGCAGAGTTATAAATGACAGCTATCATCCAAAAATATACTGAAGTAAGGCTGCCAAGAGGACTTGAAAGCCGGGCAGAATTGCAGGAAACCGATTTCAGGAGGTAGACTGGAACTGCATTTAAAGCATAGGAAAAGAGGCAGAAGGTCGACAATGATGCACTTGGCCAAAAAGGGCGTATGCGTTTTTTCCTGAATATATTCAGGAAAAAACGCATACGCCCTTTTTGGCCAACCAAGCAAGCTTGCAAAGGAAATCTGCACTACAATGAAGTCTCACTTCCCCCCCGTCAAAAGGGCCATCTGAAAAAAGTGTAAAATCCAGAAAGGCAGGACAGGCCATGGAGAACTGGGAGCCTTGTTATGCTGATGGGCGGGATGTAAATTGCCAACAGCCACTCGGGAGAAGTGAATGGTGTTTCCTGAAACATCTAAAAAACAAAGCAACAGAGCCTAGGGCACTTCCACTTGTGGTCCTATAGCTTAGGGAAATTAAAATCAAAAAGACACAGCCACCCCAAAGTTTGGGATGGCTCTGTTTACAAGAAACTCATTTACGGTACAAGTTCAATATCGCATAAAGCGAAAAATGGATAAAGAAGTTGTGGTACTTACGTACAATGCAATATCACTCAGCAATGACATCTATGTCATCAGGCCCATAGCAGCATAATGAGTGGATTCAGGTATGATGATTCTAACTGAAATAAGTCACACAGAAAAAGAAACATCATAAGATATCACTAATACACGGAATGTAAACTTGGCTACACAGGAACTGAATTTCAAAACAGAACATGGTCCCAAATTTAGAAAATCAACTTATGCTTGCTTAAGGGGAAAGGTGAGTTGGGGTGCTGCATAAAACCAGAGATTGAAATGAGCACAGATAAAGTTCCTTAAGCCAAATATGTAATAGACAAGAGCTACTCCTTGCTCAACGAAATGGACTCAAAACCCCATATTAAATGCCTAATAATGTACCTGACTAGTAAGTATCTTAAAACCTATGGATTGCTATGTCTCTGAAAGTGAATCAATCGTGAGTACAGGGGCAAAAACGCAGCAGTGATAGGATTGGAGAGTTTTGGTGAGCAAATGAAGACCCTTTGAAGTCATATTGCATGGTACCCATTCCACGGGTCTCAACTCTCCAGGTTTAAGGGATTCTTCCTTCAGCTAAAACATGCATGTGGAACCCAGAGTATGATCAACCGTGTGATCGGGAGACGTGTTGAAATATGTCTCAGTTCTCGTCCCCTGGTACTCGGGTGCAACATTCCAGATGCTTTACTAACACTCTCCCGACTTGGAGAGTCAGTGCCTTTAACCTCCTGTTTGGCCCAGTTTGCAAATTCCGCGGAAGATGAACAGGAATAGGGAGAACCAATGAGAGACTAGCTGGAGGTGTCTGGACGGGAAAATTTAACTCTCATTTCCCACTAGGAAGAGGAATTAACCAAAGGCTCAGCGTGCCATGCCGGAACCAGATTAGGGCCTGAAGCAATCCTGCGGTGTTGCGGCCAGCTCACAAGAAAGCGAGTTGAAGAAAGGAGCTCAGGGGCACTGTAATTCACAAACCTGCAGAGTTATAAATGACAGCTATCATCCAAAAATATACTGAAGTAAGGCTGCCAAGAGGACTTGAAAGCCGGGCAGAATTGCAGGAAACCGATTTCAGGAGGTAGACTGGAATTGCATTTAAAGCATAGGAAAAGAGGCAGAAGGTCGACAATGATGCACTTGGCCAAAAAGGGCGTATGCGTTTTTTCCTGAATATATTCAGGAAAAAACGCATACGCCCTTTCTGGCGAACTAAGCAAGCTTGCAAAGGAAATCTGCACTACAATGAAGTCTCACTTCCCCCCCGTCAAAAGGGCCATCTGAAAAAAGTGTAAAATCCAGAAAGGCAGGACAGGCCATGGAGAACTGGGAGCCTTGTTATGCTGATGGGCGGGATGTAAATTGCCAACAGCCACTCGGGAGAAGTGTATGGTGTTTCCTGAAACATCTAAAAAACAAAGCAACAGAGCCTAGGGCACTTCCACTTATGGTCCTATAGCTTAGGGAAATTAAAATCAAAAAGACACAGCCACCCCAAAGTTTGGGATGGCTCTGTTTACAAGAAACTCGTTTACGGTACAAGTTCAATATCGCATAAAGCGGAAAATGGATAAAGAAGTTGTGGTACTTACGTACAATGCAATATCACTCAGCAATGACATCTATGTCATCAGGCCCATAGCAGCATGATGAGTGGATTCAGGTATGATGATTCTAACTGAAATAAGTCACACAGAAAAAGAAACATCATAAGATATCACTAATACACGGAATGTAAACTTGGCTACACAGGAACTGAATTTCAAAACAGAACATGGTCCCAAATTTAGAAAACCAACTTATGCTTGCTTAAGGGGAAAGGTGAGTTGGGGTGCTGCATAAAACCAGAGATTGAAATGAGCACAGATAAAGTTCCTTAAGCCAAATATGTAATAGACAAGAGCTACTCCTTGCTCAACGAAATGGACTCAAAACCCCATATTAAACGCCTAATAATGTACCTGACTAGTAAGTATCTTAAAACCTATGGATTGCTATGTCTCTGAAAGTGAATCAATCGTGAGTACAGGGGCAAAAACGCAGCAGTGATAGGATTGGAGAGTTTTGGTGAGCAAATGAAGACCCTTTGAAGTCATATTGCATGGTACCCATTCCACGGGTCTCAACTCTCCAGGTTTAAGGGATTCTTCCTTCAGCTAAAACATGCATGTGGAACCCAGAGTATGATCAACCGTGTGATCGGGAGACGTGTTGAAATATGTCTCAGTTCTCGTCCCCTGGTACTCGGGTGCAACATTCCAGATGCTTTACTAACACTCTCCCGACTTGGAGAGTCAGTGCCTTTAACCTCCTGTTTGGCCCAGTTTGCAAATTCCGCGGAAGATGAACAGGAATAGGGAGAACCAATGAGAGACTAGCTGGAGGTGTCTGGACGGGAAAATTTAACTCTCATTTCCCACCAGGAAGAGGAATTAACCAAAGGCTCAGCGTGCCATGCCGGAACCAGATTAGGGCCTGAAGCAATCCTGCGGTGTTGCGGCCAGCTCACAAGAAAGCGAGTTGAAGAAAGGAGCTCAGGGACACTGTAATTCACAAACCTGCAGAGTTATAAATGACAGCTATCATCCAAAAATATACTGAAGTAAGGCTGCCAAGAGGACTTGAAAGCCGGGCAGAATTGCAGGAAACCGATTTCAGGAGGTAGACTGGAATTGCATTTAAAGCATAGGAAAAGAGGCAGAAGGTCGACAATGATGCACTTGGCCAAAAAGGGCGTATGCGTTTTTTCCTGAATATATTCAGGAAAAAACGCATACGCCCTTTTTGGCCAACCAAGCAAGCTTGCAAAGGAAATCTGCACTACAATGAAGTCTCACTTCCCCCCGGTCAAAAGGGCCATCTGAGAAAAGTGTAAAATCCAGAAAGGCAGGACAGGCCATGGAGAACTGGGAGCCTTGTTATGCTGATGGGCGGGATGTAAATTGCCAACAGCCACTCGGGAGAAGTGTATGGTGTTTCCTGAAACATCTAAAAAACAAAGCAACAGAGCCTAGGGCACTTCCACTTATGGTCCTATAGCTTAGGGAAATTAAAATCAAAAAGACACAGCCACCCCAAAGTTTGGGATGGCTCTGTTTACAAGAAACTCATTTACGGTGCATGTTCAATATCGCATAAAGCGAAAAATGGATAAAGAAGTTGTGGTAATTACGTACAATGCAATATCACTCAGCAATGACATCTATGTCATCAGGCCCATAGCAGCATAATGAGTGGATTCAGGTATGATGATTCTAACTGAAATAAGTCACACAGAAAAAGAAACATCATAAGATATCACTAATACACGGAATGTAAACTTGGCTACACAGGAACTGAATTTCAAAACAGAACATGGTCCCAAATTTAGAAAATCAACTTATGCTTGCTTAAGGGGAAAGGTGAGTTGGGGTGCTGCATAAAACCAGAGATTGAAATGAGCACAGATAAAGTTCCTTAAGCCAAATATGTAATAGACAAGAGCTACTCCTTGCTCAACGAAATGGACTCAAAACCCCATATTAAACGCCTAATAATGTACCTGACTAGTAAGTATCTTAAAACCTATGGATTGCTATGTCTCTGAAAGTGAATCAATCGTGAGTACAGGGGCAAAAACGCAGCAGTGATAGGATTGGAGAGTTTTGGTGAGCAAATGAAGACCCTTTGAAGTCATATTGCATGGTACCCATTCCACGGGTCTCAACTCTCCAGGTTTAAGGGATTCTTCCTTCAGCTAAAACATGCATGTGGAACCCAGAGTATGATCAACCGTGTGATCGGGAGACGTGTTGAAATATGTCTCAGTTCTCGTCCCCTGGTACTCGGGTGCAACATTCCAGATGCTTTACTAACACTCTCCCGACTTGGAGAGTCAGTGCCTTTAACCTCCTGTTTGGCCCAGTTTGCAAATTCCGTGGAAGATGAACAGGAATAGGGAGAACCAATGAGAGACTAGCTGGAGGTGTCTGGACGGGAAAATTTAACTCTCATTTCCCACCAGGAAGAGGAATTAACCAAAGGCTCAGCGTGCCATGCCGGAGCCAGATTAGGGCCTGAAGCAATCCTGCGGTGTTGCGGCCAGCTCACAAGAAAGCGAGTTGAAGAAAGGAGCTCAGGGGCACTGTAATTCACAAACCTGCAGAGTTATAAATGACAGCTATCATCCAAAAATATACTGAAGTAAGGCTGCCAAGAGGACTTGAAAGCCGGGCAGAATTGCAGGAAACCGATCTCAGGAGGTAGACTGGAATTGCATTTAAAGCATAGGAAAAGAGGCAGAAGGTCGACAATGATGCACTTGGCCAAAAAGGGCATATGCGTTTTTTCCTGAATATATTCAGGAAAAAACGCATACGCCCTTTTTGGCCAACCAAGCAAGCTTGCAAAGGAAATCTGCACTACAATGAAGTCTCACTTCCCCCCGTCAAAAGGGCCATCTGAAAAAAGTGTAAAATCCAGAAAGGCAGGACAGGCCATGGAGAACTGGGAGCCTTGTTATGCTGATGGGCGGGATGTAACTTGCCAACAGCCACTCGGGAGAAGTGTATGGTGTTTCCTGAAACATCTAAAAAACAAAGCAACAGAGCCTAGGGCACTTCCACTTATGGTCCTATAGCTTAGGGAAATTAAAATCAAAAAGACACAGCCACCCCAAAGTTTGGGATGGCTCTGTTTACAAGAAACTCGTTTACGGTGCAAGTTCAATATCGCATAAAGCGAAAAATGGATAAAGAAGTTGTGGTAATTACGTACAATGCAATATCACTCAGCAATGACATCTATGTCATCAGGCCCATAGCAGCATAATGAGTGGATTCAGGTATGATGATTCTAACTGAAATAAGTCACACAGAAAAAGAAACATCATAAGATATCACTAATACACGGAATGTAAACTTGGCTACACAGGAACTGAATTTCAAAACAGAACATGGTCCCAAATTTAGAAAATCAACTTATGCTTGCTTAAGGGGAAAGGTGAGTTGGGGTGCTGCATAAAACCAGAGATTGAAATGAGCACAGATAAAGTTCCTTAAGCCAAATATGTAATAGACAAGAGCTACTCCTTGCTCAACGAAATGGACTCAAAACCCCATATTAAACGCCTAATAATGTACCTGACTAGTAAGTATCTTAAAACCTATGGATTGCTATGTCTCTGAAAGTGAATCAATCGTGAGTACAGGGGCAAAAACGCAGCAGTGATAGGATTGGAGAGTTTTGGTGAGCAAATGAAGACCCTTTGAAGTCATATTGCATGGTACCCATTCCACGGGTCTCAACTCTCCAGGTTTAAGGGATTCTTCCTTCAGCTAAAACATGCATGTGGAACCCAGAGTATGATCAACCGTGTGATCGGGAGACGTGTTGAAATATGTCTCAGTTCTCGTCCCCTGGTACTCGGGTGCAACATTCCAGATGCTTTACTAACACTCTCCCGACTTGGAGAGTCAGTGCCTTTAACCTCCTGTTTGGCCCAGTTTGCAAATTCCGCGGAAGATGAACAGGAATAGGGAGAACCAATGAGAGACTAGCTGGAGGTGTCTGGACGGGAAAATTTAACTCTCATTTCCCACCAGGAAGAGGAATTAACCAAAGGCTCAGCGTGCCATGCCGGAACAAGATTAGGGCCTGAAGCAATCCTGCGGTGTTGCGGCCAGCTCACAAGAAAACGAGTTGAAGAAAGGAGCTCAGGGGCACTGTAATTCACAAACCTGCAGAGTTATAAATGACAGCTATCATCCAAAAATATACTGAAGTAAGGCTGCCAAGAGGACTTGAAAGCCGGGCAGAATTGCAGGAAACCGATTTCAGGAGGTAGACTGGAATTGCATTTAAAGCATAGGAAAAGAGGCAGAAGGTCGACAATGATGCACTTGGCCAAAAAGGGCGTATGCGTTTTTTCCTGAATATATTCAGGAAAAAACGCATACGCCCTTTTTGGCCAACCAAGCAAGCTTGCAAAGGAAATCTGCACTACAATGAAGTCTCACTTCCCCCCGTCAAAAGGGCCATCTGAAAAAAGTGTAAAATCCAGAAAGGCAGGACAGGCCATGGAGAACTGGGAGCCTTGTTATGCTGATGGGCGGGATGTAAATTGCCAACAGCCACTCAGGAGAAGTGTATGGTGTTTCCTGAAACATCTAAAAAACAAAGCAACAGAGCCTAGGGCACTTCCACTTATGGTCCTATAGCTTAGGGAAATTAAAATCAAAAAGACACAGCCACCCCAAAGTTTGGGATGGCTCTGTTTACAAGAAACTCGTTTACGGTGCAAGTTCAATATCGCATAAAGCGAAAAATGGATAAAGAAGTTGTGGTAATTACGTACAATGCAATATCACTCAGCAATGACATCTATGTCATCAGGCCCATAGCAGCATAATGAGTGGATTCAGGTATGATGATTCTAACTGAAATAAGTCACACAGAAAAAGAAACATCATAAGATATCACTAATACACGGAATGTAAACTTGGCTACACAGGAACTGAATTTCAAAACAGAACATGGTCCCAAATTTTGAAAATCAACTTATGCTTGCTTAAGGGGAAAGGTGAGTTGGGGTGCTGCATAAAACCAGAGATTGAAATGAGCACAGATAAAGTTCCTTAAGCCAAATATGTAATAGACAAGAGCTACTCCTTGCTCAACGAAATGGACTCAAAACCCCATATTAAACGCCTAATAATGTACCTGACTAGTAAGTATCTTAAAACCTATGGATTGCTATGTCTCTGAAAGTGAATCAATCGTGAGTACAGGGGCAAAAACGCAGCAGTGATAGGATTGGAGAGTTTTGGTGAGCAAATGAAGACCCTTTGAAGTCATATTGCATGGTACCCATTCCACGGGTCTCAACTCTCCAGGTTTAAGGGATTCTTCCTTCAGCTAAAACATGCATGTGGAACCCAGAGTATGATCAACCGTGTGATCGGGAGACGTGTTGAAATATGTCTCAGTTCTCGTCCCCTGGTACTCGGGTGCAACATTCCAGATGCTTTACTAACACTCTCCCGACTTGGAGAGTCAGTGCCTTTAACCTCCTGTTTGGCCCAGTTTGCAAATTCCGCGGAAGATGAACAGGAATAGGGAGAACCAATGAGAGACTAGCTGGAGGTGTCTGGACGGGAAAATTTAACTCTCATTTCCCACCAGGAAGAGGAATTAACCAAAGGCTCAGCGTGCCATGCCGGAACCAGATTAGGGCCTGAAGCAATCCTGCGGTGTTGCGGCCAGCTCACAAGAAAGCGAGTTGAAGAAAGGAGCTCAGGGGCACTGTAATTCACAAACCTGCAGAGTTATAAATGACAGCTATCATCCAAAAATATACTGAAGTAAGGCTGCCAAGAGGACTTGAAAGCCGGGCAGAATTGCAGGAAACCGATTTCAGGAGGTAGACTGGAATTGCATTTAAAGCATAGGAAAAGAGGCAGAAGGTCGACAATGATGCACTTGGCCAAAAAGGGCGTATGCGTTTTTTCCTGAATATATTCAGGAAAAAACGCATACGCCCTTTTTGGTCAACCAAGCAAGCTTGCAAAGGAAATCTGCACTACAATGAAGTCTCACTTCCCCCCGTCAAAAGGGCCATCTGAAAAAAGTGTAAAATCCAGAAAGGCAGGACAGGCCATGGAGAACTGGGAGCCTTGTTATGCTGATGGGCGGGATGTAAATTGCCAACAGCCACTCGGGAGAAGTGTATGGTGTTTCCTGAAACATCTAAAAAACAAAGCAACAGAGCCTAGGGCACTTCCACTTATGGTCCTATAGCTTAGGGAAATTAAAATAAAAAAGACACAGCCACCCCAAAGTTTGGGATGGCTCTGTTTACAAGAAACTCATTTACGGTACAAGTTCAATATCGCATAAAGCGAAAAATGGATAAAGAAGTTGTGGTAATTACGTACAATGCAATATCACTCAGCAATGACATCTATGTCATCAGGCCCATAGCAGCATAATGAGTGGATTCAGGTATGATGATTCTAACTGAAATAAGTCACACAGAAAAAGAAACATCATAAGATATCACTAATACACGGAATGTAAACTTGGCTACACAGGAACTGAATTTCAAAACAGAACATGGTCCCAAATTTAGAAAATCAACTTATGCTTGCTTAAGGGGAAAGGTGAGTTGGGGTGCTGCATAAAACCAGAGATTGAAATGAGCACAGATAAAGTTCCTTAAGCCAAATATGTAATAGACAAGAGCTACTCCTTGCTCAACGAAATGGACTCAAAACCCCATATTAAACGCCTAATAATGTACCTGACTAGTAAGTATCTTAAAACCTATGGATTGCTATGTCTCTGAAAGTGAATCAATCGTGAGTACAGGGGCAAAAACGCAGCAGTGATAGGATTGGAGAGTTTTGGTGAGCAAATGAAGACCCTTTGAAGTCATATTGCATGGTACCCATTCCACGGGTCTCAACTCTCCAGGTTTAAGGGATTCTTCCTTCAGCTAAAACATGCATGTGGAACCCAGAGTATGATCAACCGTGTGATCGGGAGACGTGTTGAAATATGTCTCAGTTCTCGTCCCCTGGTACTCGGGTGCAACATTCCAGATGCTTTACTAACACTCTCCCGACTTGGAGAGTCAGTGCCTTTAACCTCCTGTTTGGCCCAGTTTGCAAATTCCGCGGAAGATGAACAGGAATAGGGAGAACCAATGAGAGACTAGCTGGAGGTGTCTGGACGGGAAAATTTAACTCTCATTTCCCACCAGGAAGAGGAATTAACCAAAGGCTCAGCGTGCCATGCCGGAACCAGATTAGGGCCTGAAGCAATCCTGCGGTGTTGCGGCCAGCTCACAAGAAAGCGAGTTGAAGAAAGGAGCTCAGGGGCACTGTAATTCACAAACCTGCAGAGTTATAAATGACAGCTATCATCCAAAAATATACTGAAGTAAGGCTGCCAAGAGGACTTGAAAGCCGGGCAGAATTGCAGGAAACCGATTTCAGGAGGTAGACTGGAATTGCATTTAAAGCATAGGAAAAGAGGCAGAAGGTCGACAATGATGCACTTGGCCAAAAAGGGCGTATGCGTTTTTTCCTGAATATATTCAGGAAAAAACGCATACGCCCTTTTTGGCCAACCAAGCAAGCTTGCAAAGGAAATCTGCACTACAATGAAGTCTCACTTCCCCCCCGTCAAAAGGGCCATCTGAAAAAAGTGTAAAATCCAGAAAGGCAGGACAGGCCATGGAGAACTGGGAGCCTTGTTATGCTGATGGGCGGGATGTATATTGCCAACAGCCACTCGGGAGAAGTGTATGGTGTTTCCTGAAACATATAAAAAACAAAGCAACAGAGCCTAGGGCACTTCCACTTATGGTCCTATAGCTTAGGGAAATTAAAATCAAAAAGACACAGCCACCCCAAAGTTTGGGATGGCTCTGTTTACAAGAAACTCATTTACGGTACAAGTTCAATATCGCATAAAGCGAAAAATGGATAAAGAAGTTGTGGTACTTACGTACAATGCAATATCACTCAGCAATGACATCTATGTCATCAGGCCCATAGCAGCATGATGAGTGGATTCAGGTATGATGATTCTAACTGAAATAAGTCACACAGAAAAAGAAACATCATAAGATATCACTAATACACGGAATGTAAACTTGGCTACACAGGAACTGAATTTCAAAACAGAACATGGTCCCAAATTTAGAAAACCAACTTATGCTTGCTTAAGGGGAAAGGTGAGTTGGGGTGCTGCATAAAACCAGAGATTGAAATGAGCACAGATAAAGTTCCTTAAGCCAAATATGTAATAGACAAGAGCTACTCCTTGCTCAACGAAATGGACTCAAAACCCCATATTAAACGCCTAATAATGTACCTGACTAGTAAGTATCTTAAAACCTATGGATTGCTATGTCTCTGAAAGTGAATCAATCGTGAGTACAGGGGCAAAAACGCAGCAGTGATAGGATTGGAGAGTTTTGGTGAGCAAATGAAGACCCTTTGAAGTCATATTGCATGGTACCCATTCCACGGGTCTCAACTCTCCAGGTTTAAGGGATTCTTCCTTCAGCTAAAACATGCATGTGGAACCCAGAGTATGATCAACCGTGTGATCGGGAGACGTGTTGAAATATGTCTCAGTTCTCGTCCCCTGGTACTCGGGTGCAACATTCCAGATGCTTTACTAACACTCTCCCGACTTGGAGAGTCAGTGCCTTTAACCTCCTGTTTGGCCCAGTTTGCAAATTCCGCGGAAGATGAACAGGAATAGGGAGAACCAATGAGAGACTAGCTGGAGGTGTCTGGACGGGAAAATTTAACTCTCATTTCCCACCAGGAAGAGGAATTAACCAAAGGCTCAGCGTGCCATGCCGGAACCAGATTAGGGCCTGAAGCAATCCTGCGGTGTTGCGGCCAGCTCACAAGAAAGCGAGTTGAAGAAAGGAGCTCAGGGGCACTGTAATTCACAAACCTGCAGAGTTACAAATGACAGCTATCATCCAAAAATATACTGAAGTAAGGCTGCCAAGAGGACTTGAAAGCCGGGCAGAATTGCAGGAAACCGATTTCAGGAGGTAGACTGGAATTGCATTTAAAGCATAGGAAAAGAGGCAGAAGGTCGACAATGATGCACTTGGCCAAAAAGGACGTATGCGTTTTTTCCTGAATATATTCAGGAAAAAACGCATACGCACTTTTTGGCCAACCAAGCAAGCTTGCAAAGGAAATCTGCACTACAATGAAGTCTCACTTCCCCCCGTCAAAAGGGCCATCTGAAAAAAGTGTAAAATCCAGAAAGGCAGGACAGGCCATGGAGAACTGGGAGCCTTGTTATGCTGATGGGCGAGATGTAAATTGCCAACAGCCACTCGGGAGAAGTGTATGGTGTTTCCTGAAACATCTAAAAAACAAAGCAACAGAGCCTAGGGCACTTCCACTTATGGTCCTATAGCTTAGGGAAATTAAAATCAAAAAGACACAGCCACCCCAAAGTTTGGGATGGCTCTGTTTACAAGAAACTCGTTTACGGTGCAAGTTCAATATCGCATAAAGCGAAAAATGGATAAAGAAGTTGTGGTAATTACGTACAATGCAATATCACTCAGCAATGACATCTATGTCATCAGGCCCATAGCAGCATAATGAGTGGATTCAGGTATGATGATTCTAACTGAAATAAGTCACACAGAAAAAGAAACATCATAAGATATCACTAATACATGGAATTTAAACTTGGCTACACAGGAACTGAATTTCAAAACAGAACATGGTCCCAAATTTAGAAAACCAACTTATGCTTGCTTAAGGGGAAAGGTGAGTTGGGGTGCTGCATAAAACCAGAGATTGAAATGAGCACAGATAAAGTTCCTTAAGCCAAATATGTAATAGACAAGAGCTACTCCTTGCTCAACGAAATGGACTCAAAACCCCATATTAAACGCCTAATAATGTACCTGACTAGTAAGTATCTTAAAACCTATGGATTGCTATGTCTCTGAAAGTGAATCAATCGTGAGTACAGGGGCAAAAACGCAGCAGTGATAGGATTGGAGAGTTTTGGTGAGCAAATGAAGACCCTTTGAAGTCATATTGCATGGTACCCATTCCACGGGTCTCAACTCTCCAGGTTTAAGGGATTCTTCCTTCAGCTAAAACATGCATGTGGAACCCAGAGTATGATCAACCGTGTGATCGGGAGACGTGTTGAAATATGTCTCAGTTCTCCTCCCCTGGTACTCGGGTGCAACATTCCAGATGCTTTACTAACACTCTCCCGACTTGGAGAGTCAGTGCCTTTAACCTCCTGTTTGGCCCAGTTTGCAAATTCCGCGGAAGATGAACAGGAATAGGGAGAACCAATGAGAGACTAGCTGGAGGTGTCTGGACGGGAAAATTTAACTCTCATTTCCCACCAGGAAGAGGAATTAACCAAAGGCTCAGCGTGCCATGCCGGAACCAGATTAGGGCCTGAAGCAATCCTGCGGTGTTGCGGCCAGCTCACAAGAAAGCGAGTTGAAGAAAGGAGCTCAGGGGCACTGTAATTCACAAACCTGCAGAGTTATAAATGACAGCTATCATCCAAAAATATACTGAAGTAAGGCTGCCAAGAGGACTTGAAAGCCGGGCAGAATTGCAGGAAACCGATTTCAGGAGGTAGACTGGAATTGCATTTAAAGCATAGGAAAAGAGGCAGAAGGTCGACAATGATGCACTTGGCCAAAAAGGGCGTATGCGTTTTTTCCTGAATATATTCAGGAAAAAACGCATACGCCCTTTTTGGCCAACCAAGCAAGCTTGCAAAGGAAATCTACACTACAATGAAGTCTCACTTCCCCCCCGTCAAAAGGGCCATCTGAAAAAAGTGTAAAATCCAGAAAGGCAGGACAGGCCATGGAGAACTGGGAGCCTTGTTATGCTGATGGGCGGGATGTAAATTGCCAACAGCCACTCGGGAGAAGTGTATGGTGTTTCCTGAAACATCTAAAAAACAAAGCAACAGAGCCTAGGGCACTTCCACTTATGGTCCTATAGCTTAGGGAAATTAAAATCAAAAAGACACAGCCACCCCAAAGTTTGGGATGGCTCTGTTTACAAGAAACTCGTTTACGGTACAAGTTCAATATCGCATAAAGCGAAAAATGGATAAAGAAGTTGTGGTACTTACGTACAATGCAATATCACTCAGCAATGACATCTATGTCATCAGGCCCATAGCAGCATAATGAGTGGATTCAGGTATGATGATTCTAACTGAAATAAGTCACACAGAAAAAGAAACATCATAAGATATCACTAATACACGGAATGTAAACTTGGCTACACAGGAACTGAATTTCAAAACAGAACATGGTCCCAAATTTAGAAAACCAACGTATGCTTGCTTAAGGGGAAAGGTGAGTTGGGGTGCTGCATAAAACCAGAGATTGAAATGAGCACAGATAAAGTTCCTTAAGCCAAATATGTAATAGACAAGAGCTACTCCTTGCTCAACGAAATGGACTCAAAACCCCATATTAAACGCCTAATAATGTACCTGACTAGTAAGTATCTTAAAACCTATGGATTGCTATGTCTCTGAAAGTGAATCAATCGTGAGTACAGGGGCAAAAACGCAGCAGTGATAGGATTGGAGAGTTTTGGTGAGCAAATGAAGACCCTTTGAAGTCATATTGCATGGTACCCATTCCACGGGTCTCAACTCTCCAGGTTTAAGGGATTCTTCCTTCAGCTAAAACATGCATGTGGAACCCAGAGTATGATCAACCGTGTGATCGGGAGACGTGTTGAAATATGTCTCAGTTCTCGTCCCCTGGTACTCGGGTGCAACATTCCAGATGCTTTACTAACACTCTCCCGACTTGGAGAGTCAGTGCCTTTAACCTCCTCTTTGGCCCAGTTTGCAAATTCCGCGGAAGATGAACAGGAATAGGGAGAACCAATGAGAGACTAGCTGGAGGTGTCTGGACGGGAAAATTTAACTCTCATTTCCCACCAGGAAGAGGAATTAACCAAAGGCTCAGCGTGCCATGCCGGAACCAGATTAGGGCCTGAAGCAATCCTGCGGTGTTGCGTCCAGCTCACAAGAAAGCGAGTTGAAGAAAGGAGCTCAGGGGCACTGTAATTCACAAACCTGCAGAGTTATAAATGACAGCTATCATCCAAAAATATACTGAAGTAAGGCTGCCAAGAGGACTTGAAAGCCGGGCAGAATTGCAGGAAACCGATTTCAGGAGGTAGACTGGAATTGCATTTAAAACATAGGAAAAGAGGCAGAAGGTCGACAATGATGCACTTGGCCAAAAAGGGCGTATGCGTTTTTTCCTGAATATATTCAGGAAAAAACGCATACGCCCTTTTTGGCCAACCAAGCAAGCTTGCAAAGGAAATCTGCACTACAATGAAGTCTCACTTCCCCCCGTCAAAAGGGCCATCTGAAAAAAGTGTAAAATCCAGAAAGGCAGGACAGGCCATGGAGAACTGGGAGCCTTGTTATGCTGATGGGCGGGATGTAAATTGCCAACAGCCACTCGGGAGAAGTGTATGGTGTTTCCTGAAACATCTAAAAAACAAAGCAACAGAGCCTAGGGCACTTCCACTTATGGTCCTATAGCTTAGGGAAATTAAAATCAAAAAGACACAGCCACCCCAAAGTTTGGGATGGCTCTGTTTACAAGAAACTCGTTTACGGTACAAGTTCAATATCGCATAAAGCGGAAAATGGATAAAGAAGTTGTGGTACTTACGTACAATGCAATATCACTCAGCAATGACATCTATGTCATCAGGCCCATAGCAGCATGATGAGTGGATTCAGGTATGATGATTCTAACTGAAATAAGTCACACAGAAAAAGAAACATCATAAGATATCACTAATACACGGAATGTAAACTTGGCTACACAGGAACTGAATTTCAAAACAGAACATGGTCCCAAATTTAGAAAATCAACTTATGCTTGCTTAAGGGGAAAGGTGAGTTGGGGTGCTGCATAAAACCAGAGATTGAAATGAGCACAGATAAAGTTCCTTAAGCCAAATATGTAATAGACAAGAGCTACTCCTTGCTCAACGAAATGGACTCAAAACCCCATATTAAACGCCTAATAATGTACCTGACTAGTAAGTATCTTAAAACCTATGGATTGCTATGTCTCTGAAAGTGAATCAATCGTGAGTACAGGGGCAAAAACGCAGCAGTGATAGGATTGGAGAGTTTTGGTGAGCAAATGAAGACCCTTTGAAGTCATATTGCATGGTACCCATTCCACGGGTCTCAACTCTCCAGGTTTAAGGGATTCTTCCTTCAGCTAAAACATGCATGTGGAACCCAGAGTATGATCAACCGTGTGATCGGGAGACGTGTTGAAATATGTCTCAGTTCTCGTCCCCTGGTACTCGGGTGCAACATTCCAGATGCTTTACTAACACTCTCCCGACTTGGAGAGTCAGTGCCTTTAACCTCCTGTTTGGCCCAGTTTGCAAATTCCGCGGAAGATGAACAGGAATAGGGAGAACCAATGAGAGACTAGCTGGAGGTGTCTGGACGGGAAAATTTAACTCTCATTTCCCACCAGGAAGAGGAATTAACCAAAGGCGCAGCGTGCCATGCCGGAACCAGATTAGGGCCTGAAGCAATCCTGCGGTGTTGCGGCCAGCTCACAAGAAAGCGAGTTGAAGAAAGGAGCTCAGGGGCACTGTAATTCACAAACCTGCAGAGTTATAAATGACAGCTATCATCCAAAAATATACTGAAGTAAGGCTGCCAAGAGGACTTGAAAGCCGGGCAGAATTGCAGGAAACCGATTTCAGGAGGTAGACTGGAACTGCATTTAAAGCATAGGAAAAGAGGCAGAAGGTCGACAATGATGCACTTGGCCAAAAAGGGCGTATGCGTTTTTTCCTGAATATATTCAGGAAAAAACGCATACGCCCTTTTTGGCCAACCAAGCAAGCTTGCAAAGGAAATCTGCACTACAATGAAGTCTCACTTCCCCCCCGTCAAAAGGGCCATCTGAAAAAAGTGTAAAATCCAGAAAGGCAGGACAGGCCATGGAGAACTGGGAGCCTTGTTATGCTGATGGGCGGGATGTAAATTGCCAACAGCCACTCGGGAGAAGTGAATGGTGTTTCCTGAAACATCTAAAAAACAAAGCAACAGAGCCTAGGGCACTTCCACTTATGGTCCTATAGCTTAGGGAAATTAAAATCAAAAAGACACAGCCACCCCAAAGTTTGGGATGGCTCTGTTTACAAGAAACTCATTTACGGTACAAGTTCAATACCGCATAAAGCGAAAAATGGATAAAGAAGTTGTGGTACTTACGTACAATGCAATATCACTCAGCAATGACATCTATGTCATCAGGCCCATAGCAGCATAATGAGTGGATTCAGGTATGATGATTCTAACTGAAATAAGTCACACAGAAAAAGAAACATCATAAGATATCACTAATACACGGAATGTAAACTTGGCTACACAGGAACTGAATTTCAAAACAGAACATGGTCCCAAATTTAGAAAATCAACTTATGCTTGCTTAAGGGGAAAGGTGAGTTGGGGTGCTGCATAAAACCAGAGATTGAAATGAGCACAGATAAAGTTCCTTAAGCCAAATATGTAATAGACAAGAGCTACTCCTTGCTCAACGAAATGGACTCAAAACCCCATATTAAATGCCTAATAATGTACCTGACTAGTAAGTATCTTAAAACCTATGGATTGCTATGTCTCTGAAAGTGAATCAATCGTGAGTACAGGGGCAAAAACGCAGCAGTGATAGGATTGGAGAGTTTTGGTGAGCAAATGAAGACCCTTTGAAGTCATATTGCATGGTACCCATTCCACGGGTCTCAACTCTCCAGGTTTAAGGGATTCTTCCTTCAGCTAAAACATGCATGTGGAACCCAGAGTATGATCAACCGTGTGATCGGGAGACGTGTTGAAATATGTCTCAGTTCTCGTCCCCTGGTACTCGGGTGCAACATTCCAGATGCTTTACTAACACTCTCCCGACTTGGAGAGTCAGTGCCTTTAACCTCCTGTTTGGCCCAGTTTGCAAATTCCGCGGAAGATGAACAGGAATAGGGAGAACCAATGAGAGACTAGCTGGAGGTGTCTGGACGGGAAAATTTAACTCTCATTTCCCACTAGGAAGAGGAATTAACCAAAGGCTCAGCGTGCCATGCCGGAACCAGATTAGGGCCTGAAGCAATCCTGCAGTGTTGCGGCCAGCTCAAAAGAAAGCGAGTTGAAGAAAGGAGCTCAGGGGCACTGTAATTCACAAAACTGCAGAGTTATAAATGACAGCTATCATCCAAAAATATACTGAAGTAAGGCTGCCAAGAGGACTTGAAAGCCGGGCAGAATTGCAGGAAACCGATTTCAGGAGGTAGACTGGAATTGCATTTAAAGCATAGGAAAAGAGGCAGAAGGTCGACAATGATGCACTTGGCCAAAAAGGGCGTATGCGTTTTTTCCTGAATATATTCAGGAAAAAACGCATACGCACTTTCTGGCGAACTAAGCAAGCTTGCAAAGGAAATCTGCACTACAATGAAGTCTCACTTCCCCCCCGTCAAAAGGGCCATCTGAAAAAAGTGTAAAATCCAGAAAGGCAGGACAGGCCATGGAGAACTGGGAGCCTTGTTATGCTGATGGGCGGGATGTAAATTGCCAACAGCCACTCGGGAGAAGTGTATGGTGTTTCCTGAAACATCTAAAAAACAAAGCAACAGAGCCTAGGGCACTTCCACTTATGGTCCTATAGCTTAGGGAAATTAAAATCAAAAAGACACAGCCACCCCAAAGTTTGGGATGGCTCTGTTTACAAGAAACTCGTTTACGGTACAAGTTCAATATCGCATAAAGCGAAAAATGGATAAAGAAGTTGTGGTACTTACGTACAATGCAATATCACTCAGCAATGACATCTATGTCATCAGGCCCATAGCAGCATAATGAGTGGATTCAGGTATGATGATTCTAACTGAAATAAGTCACACAGAAAAAGAAACATCATAAGATATCACTAATACACGGAATGTAAACTTGGCTACACAGGAACTGAATTTCAAAACAGAACATGGTCCCAAATTTAGAAAATCAACTTATGCTTGCTTAAGGGGAAAGGTGAGTTGGGGTGCTGCATAAAACCAGAGATTGAAATGAGCACAGATAAAGTTCCTTAAGCCAAATATGTAATAGACAAGAGCTACTCCTTGCTCAACGAAATGGACTCAAAACCCCATATTAAACGCCTAATAATGTACCTGACTAGTAAGTATCTTAAAACCTATGGATTGCTATGTCTCTGAAAGTGAATCAATCGTGAGTACAGGGGCAAAAACACAGCAGTGATAGGATTGGAGAGTTTTGGTGAGCAAATGAAGACCCTTTGAAGTCATATTGCATGGTACCCATTCCACGGGTCTCAACTCTCCAGGTTTAAGGGATTCTTCCTTCAGCTAAAACATGCATGTGGAACCCAGAGTATGATCAACCGTGTGATCGGGAGACGTGTTGAAATATGTCTCAGTTCTCGTCCCCTGGTACTCGGGTGCAACATTCCAGATGCTTTACTAACACTCTCCCGACTTGGAGAGTCAGTGCCTTTAACCTCCTGTTTGGCCCAGTTTGCAAATTCCGCGGAAGATGAACAGGAATAGGGAGAACCAATGAGAGACTAGCTGGAGGTGTCTGGACGGGAAAATTTAACTCTCATTTCCCACCAGGAAGAGGAATTAACCAAAGGCTCAGCGTGCCATGCCGGAACCAGATTAGGGCCTGAAGCAATCCTGCGGTGTTGCGGCCAGCTCACAAGAAAGCGAGTTGAAGAAAGGAGCTCAGGGACACTGTAATTCACAAACCTGCAGAGTTATAAATGACAGCTATCATCCAAAAATATACTGAAGTAAGGCTGCCAAGAGGACTTGAAAGCCGGGCAGAATTGCAGGAAACCGATTTCAGGAGGTAGACTGGAATTGCATTTAAAGCATAGGAAAAGAGGCAGAAGGTCGACAATGATGCACTTGGCCAAAAAGGGCGTATGCGTTTTTTCCTGAATATATTCAGGAAAAAACGCATACGCCCTTTTTGGCCAACCAAGCAAGCTTGCAAAGGAAATCTGCACTACAATGAAGTCTCACTTCCCCCCGGTCAAAAGGGCCATCTGAGAAAAGTGTAAAATCCAGAAAGGCAGGACAGGCCATGGAGAACTGGGAGCCTTGTTATGCTGATGGGCGGGATGTAAATTGCCAACAGCCACTCGGGAGAAGTGTATGGTGTTTCCTGAAACATCTAAAAAACAAAGCAACAGAGCCTAGGGCACTTCCACTTATGGTCCTATAGCTTAGGGAAATTAAAATCAAAAAGACACAGCCACCCCAAAGTTTGGGATGGCTCTGTTTACAAGAAACTCGTTTACGGTACAAGTTCAATATCGCATAAAGCGGAAAATGGATAAAGAAGTTGTGGTACTTACGTACAATGCAATATCACTCAGCAATGACATCTATGTCATCAGGCCCATAGCAGCATGATGAGTGGATTCAGGTATGATGATTCTAACTGAAATAAGTCACACAGAAAAAGAAACATCATAAGATATCACTAATACACGGAATGTAAACTTGGCTACACAGGAACTGAATTTCAAAACAGAACATGGTCCCAAATTTAGAAAATCAACTTATGCTTGCTTAAGGGGAAAGGTGAGTTGGGGTGCTGCATAAAACCAGAGATTGAAATGAGCACAGATAAAGTTCCTTAAGCCAAATATGTAATAGACAAGAGCTACTCCTTGCTCAACGAAATGGACTCAAAACCCCATATTAAACGCCTAATAATGTACCTGACTAGTAAGTATCTTAAAACCTATGGATTGCTATGTCTCTGAAAGTGAATCAATCGTGAGTACAGGGGCAAAAACGCAGCAGTGATAGGATTGGAGAGTTTTGGTGAGCAAATGAAGACCCTTTGAAGTCATATTGCATGGTACCCATTCCACGGGTCTCAACTCTCCAGGTTTAAGGGATTCTTCCTTCAGCTAAAACATGCATGTGGAACCCAGAGTATGATCAACCGTGTGATCGGGAGACGTGTTGAAATATGTCTCAGTTCTCGTCCCCTGGTACTCGGGTGCAACATTCCAGATGCTTTACTAACACTCTCCCGACTTGGAGAGTCAGTGCCTTTAACCTCCTGTTTGGCCCAGTTTGCAAATTCCGCGGAAGATGAACAGGAATAGGGAGAACCAATGAGAGACTAGCTGGAGGTGTCTGGACGGGAAAATTTAACTCTCATTTCCCACCAGGAAGAGGAATTAACCAAAGGCTCAGCGTGCCATGCCGGAACCAGATTAGGGCCTGAAGCAATCCTGCGGTGTTGCGGCCAGCTCACAAGAAAGCGAGTTGAAGAAAGGAGCTCAGGGACACTGTAATTCACAAACCTGCAGAGTTATAAATGACAGCTATCATCCAAAAATATACTGAAGTAAGGCTGCCAAGAGGACTTGAAAGCCGGGCAGAATTGCAGGAAACCGATTTCAGGAGGTAGACTGGAATTGCATTTAAAGCATAGGAAAAGAGGCAGAAGGTCGACAATGATGCACTTGGCCAAAAAGGGCGTATGCGTTTTTTCCTGAATATATTCAGGAAAAAACGCATACGCCCTTTTTGGCCAACCAAGCAAGCTTGCAAAGGAAATCTGCACTACAATGAAGTCTCACTTCCCCCCGGTCAAAAGGGCCATCTGAGAAAAGTGTAAAATCCAGAAAGGCAGGACAGGCCATGGAGAACTGGGAGCCTTGTTATGCTGATGGGCGGGATGTAAATTGCCAACAGCCACTCGGGAGAAGTGTATGGTGTTTCCTGAAACATCTAAAAAACAAAGCAACAGAGCCTAGGGCACTTCCACTTATGGTCCTATAGCTTAGGGAAATTAAAATCAAAAAGACACAGCCACCCCAAAGTTTGGGATGGCTCTGTTTACAAGAAACTCGTTTACGGTACAAGTTCAATATCGCATAAAGCGGAAAATGGATAAAGAAGTTGTGGTACTTACGTACAATGCAATATCACTCAGCAATGACATCTATGTCATCAGGCCCATAGCAGCATGATGAGTGGATTCAGGTATGATGATTCTAACTGAAATAAGTCACACAGAAAAAGAAACATCATAAGATATCACTAATACACGGAATGTAAACTTGGCTACACAGGAACTGAATTTCAAAACAGAACATGGTCCCAAATTTAGAAAATCAACTTATGCTTGCTTAAGGGGAAAGGTGAGTTGGGGTGCTGCATAAAACCAGAGATTGAAATGAGCACAGATAAAGTTCCTTAAGCCAAATATGTAATAGACAAGAGCTACTCCTTGCTCAACGAAATGGACTCAAAACCCCATATTAAACGCCTAATAATGTACCTGACTAGTAAGTATCTTAAAACCTATGGATTGCTATGTCTCTGAAAGTGAATCAATCGTGAGTACAGGGGCAAAAACGCAGCAGTGATAGGATTGGAGAGTTTTGGTGAGCAAATGAAGACCCTTTGAAGTCATATTGCATGGTACCCATTCCACGGGTCTCAACTCTCCAGGTTTAAGGGATTCTTCCTTCAGCTAAAACATGCATGTGGAACCCAGAGTATGATCAACCGTGTGATCGGGAGACGTGTTGAAATATGTCTCAGTTCTCGTCCCCTGGTACTCGGGTGCAACATTCCAGATGCTTTACTAACACTCTCCCGACTTGGAGAGTCAGTGCCTTTAACCTCCTGTTTGGCCCAGTTTGCAAATTCCGCGGAAGATGAACAGGAATAGGGAGAACCAATGAGAGACTAGCTGGAGGTGTCTGGACGGGAAAATTTAACTCTCATTTCCCACCAGGAAGAGGAATTAACCAAAGGCTCAGCGTGCCATGCCGGAACCAGATTAGGGCCTGAAGCAATCCTGCGGTGTTGCGGCCAGCTCACAAGAAAGCGAGTTGAAGAAAGGAGCTCAGGGACACTGTAATTCACAAACCTGCAGAGTTATAAATGACAGCTATCATCCAAAAATATACTGAAGTAAGGCTGCCAAGAGGACTTGAAAGCCGGGCAGAATTGCAGGAAACCGATTTCAGGAGGTAGACTGGAATTGCATTTAAAGCATAGGAAAAGAGGCAGAAGGTCGACAATGATGCACTTGGCCAAAAAGGGCGTATGCGTTTTTTCCTGAATATATTCAGGAAAAAACGCATACGCCCTTTTTGGCCAACCAAGCAAGCTTGCAAAGGAAATCTGCACTACAATGAAGTCTCACTTCCCCCCGGTCAAAAGGGCCATCTGAGAAAAGTGTAAAATCCAGAAAGGCAGGACAGGCCATGGAGAACTGGGAGCCTTGTTATGCTGATGGGCGGGATGTAAATTGCCAACAGCCACTCGGGAGAAGTGTATGGTGTTTCCTGAAACATCTAAAAAACAAAGCAACAGAGCCTAGGGCACTTCCACTTATGGTCCTATAGCTTAGGGAAATTAAAATCAAAAAGACACAGCCACCCCAAAGTTTGGGATGGCTCTGTTTACAAGAAACTCGTTTACGGTACAAGTTCAATATCGCATAAAGCGGAAAATGGATAAAGAAGTTGTGGTACTTACGTACAATGCAATATCACTCAGCAATGACATCTATGTCATCAGGCCCATAGCAGCATGATGAGTGGATTCAGGTATGATGATTCTAACTGAAATAAGTCACACAGAAAAAGAAACATCATAAGATATCACTAATACACGGAATGTAAACTTGGCTACACAGGAACTGAATTTCAAAACAGAACATGGTCCCAAATTTAGAAAATCAACTTATGCTTGCTTAAGGGGAAAGGTGAGTTGGGGTGCTGCATAAAACCAGAGATTGAAATGAGCACAGATAAAGTTCCTTAAGCCAAATATGTAATAGACAAGAGCTACTCCTTGCTCAACGAAATGGACTCAAAACCCCATATTAAACGCCTAATAATGTACCTGACTAGTAAGTATCTTAAAACCTATGGATTGCTATGTCTCTGAAAGTGAATCAATCGTGAGTACAGGGGCAAAAACGCAGCAGTGATAGGATTGGAGAGTTTTGGTGAGCAAATGAAGACCCTTTGAAGTCATATTGCATGGTACCCATTCCACGGGTCTCAACTCTCCAGGTTTAAGGGATTCTTCCTTCAGCTAAAACATGCATGTGGAACCCAGAGTATGATCAACCGTGTGATCGGGAGACGTGTTGAAATATGTCTCAGTTCTCGTCCCCTGGTACTCGGGTGCAACATTCCAGATGCTTTACTAACACTCTCCCGACTTGGAGAGTCAGTGCCTTTAACCTCCTGTTTGGCCCAGTTTGCAAATTCCGCGGAAGATGAACAGGAATAGGGAGAACCAATGAGAGACTAGCTGGAGGTGTCTGGACGGGAAAATTTAACTCTCATTTCCCACCAGGAAGAGGAATTAACCAAAGGCTCAGCGTGCCATGCCGGAACCAGATTAGGGCCTGAAGCAATCCTGCGGTGTTGCGGCCAGCTCACAAGAAAGCGAGTTGAAGAAAGGAGCTCAGGGACACTGTAATTCACAAACCTGCAGAGTTATAAATGACAGCTATCATCCAAAAATATACTGAAGTAAGGCTGCCAAGAGGACTTGAAAGCCGGGCAGAATTGCAGGAAACCGATTTCAGGAGGTAGACTGGAATTGCATTTAAAGCATAGGAAAAGAGGCAGAAGGTCGACAATGATGCACTTGGCCAAAAAGGGCGTATGCGTTTTTTCCTGAATATATTCAGGAAAAAACGCATACGCCCTTTTTGGCCAACCAAGCAAGCTTGCAAAGGAAATCTGCACTACAATGAAGTCTCACTTCCCCCCGGTCAAAAGGGCCATCTGAGAAAAGTGTAAAATCCAGAAAGGCAGGACAGGCCATGGAGAACTGGGAGCCTTGTTATGCTGATGGGCGGGATGTAAATTGCCAACAGCCACTCGGGAGAAGTGTATGGTGTTTCCTGAAACATCTAAAAAACAAAGCAACAGAGCCTAGGGCACTTCCACTTATGGTCCTATAGCTTAGGGAAATTAAAATCAAAAAGACACAGCCACCCCAAAGTTTGGGATGGCTCTGTTTACAAGAAACTCGTTTACGGTACAAGTTCAATATCGCATAAAGCGAAAAATGGATAAAGAAGTTGTGATACTTACGTACAATGCAATATCACTCAGCAATGACATCTATGTCATCAGGCCCATAGCAGCATAATGAGTGGATTCAGGTATGATGATTCTAACTGAAATAAGTCACACAGAAAAAGAAACATCATAAGATATCACTAATACACGGAATGTAAACTTGGCTACACAGGAACTGAATTTCAAAACAGAACATGGTCCCAAATTTAGAAAACCAACTTATGCTTGCTTAAGGGGAAAGGTGAGTTGGGGTGCTGCATAAAACCAGAGATTGAAATGAGCACAGATAAAGTTCCTTAAGCCAAATATGTAATAGACAAGAGCTACTCCTTGCTCAACGAAATGGACTCAAAACCCCATATTAAACGCCTAATAATGTACCTGACTAGTAAGTATCTTAAAACCTATGGATTGCTATGTCTCTGAAAGTGAATCAATCGTGAGTACAGGGGCAAAAACGCAGCAGTGATAGGATTGGAGAGTTTTGGTGAGCAAATGAAGACCCTTTGAAGTCATATTGCATGGTACCCATTCCACGGGTCTCAACTCTCCAGGTTTAAGGGATTCTTCCTTCAGCTAAAACATGCATGTGGAACCCAGAGTATGATCAACCGTGTGATCGGGAGACGTGTTGAAATATGTCTCAGTTCTCGTCCCCTGGTACTCGGGTGCAACATTCCAGATGCTTTACTAACACTCTCCCGACTTGGAGAGTCAGTGCCTTTAACCTCCTGTTTGGCCCAGTTTGCAAATTCCGCGGAAGATGAACAGGAATAGGGAGAACCAGTGAGAGACTAGCTGGAGGTGTCTGGACGGGAAAATTTAACTCTCATTTCCCACCAGGAAGAGGAATTAACCAAAGGCTCAGCGTGCCATGCCGGAACCAGATTAGGGCCTGAAGCAATCCTGCGGTGTTGCGGCCAGCTCACAAGAAAGCGAGTTGAAGAAAGGAGCTCAGGGGCACTGTAATTCACAAACCTGCAGAGTTATAAATGACAGCTATCATCCAAAAATATACTGAAGTAAGGCTGCCAAGAGGACTTGAAAGCCGGGCAGAATTGCAGGAAACCGATTTCAGGAGGTAGACTGGAATTGCATTTAAAGCATAGGAAAAGAGGCAGAAGGTCGACAATGATGCACTTGGCCAAAAAGGGCGTATGCGTTTTTTCCTGAATATATTCAGGAAAAAACGCATACGCCCTTTTTGGCCAACCAAGCAAGCTTGCAAAGGAAATCTGCACTACAATGAAGTCTCACTTCCCCCCGGTCAAAAGGGCCATCTGAGAAAAGTGTAAAATCCAGAAAGGCAGGACAGGCCATGGAGAACTGGGAGCCTTGTTATGCTGATGGGCGGGATGTAAATTGCCAACAGCCACTCGGGAGAAGTGTATGGTGTTTCCTGAAACATCTAAAAAACAAAGCAACAGAGCCTAGGGCACTTCCACTTATGGTCCTATAGCTTAGGGAAATTAAAATCAAAAAGACACAGCCACCCCAAAGTTTGGGATGGCTCTGTTTACAAGAAACTCGTTTACGGTACAAGTTCAATATCGCATAAAGCGAAAAATGGATAAAGAAGTTGTGATACTTACGTACAATGCAATATCACTCAGCAATGACATCTATGTCATCAGGCCCATAGCAGCATAATGAGTGGATTCAGGTATGATGATTCTAACTGAAATAAGTCACACAGAAAAAGAAACATCATAAGATATCACTAATACACGGAATGTAAACTTGGCTACACAGGAACTGAATTTCAAAACAGAACATGGTCCCAAATTTAGAAAACCAACTTATGCTTGCTTAAGGGGAAAGGTGAGTTGGGGTGCTGCATAAAACCAGAGATTGAAATGAGCACAGATAAAGTTCCTTAAGCCAAATATGTAATAGACAAGAGCTACTCCTTGCTCAACGAAATGGACTCAAAACCCCATATTAAACGCCTAATAATGTACCTGACTAGTAAGTATCTTAAAACCTATGGATTGCTATGTCTCTGAAAGTGAATCAATCGTGAGTACAGGGGCAAAAACGCAGCAGTGATAGGATTGGAGAGTTTTGGTGAGCAAATGAAGACCCTTTGAAGTCATATTGCATGGTACCCATTCCACGGGTCTCAACTCTCCAGGTTTAAGGGATTCTTCCTTCAGCTAAAACATGCATGTGGAACCCAGAGTATGATCAACCGTGTGATCGGGAGACGTGTTGAAATATGTCTCAGTTCTCGTCCCCTGGTACTCGGGTGCAACATTCCAGATGCTTTACTAACACTCTCCCGACTTGGAGAGTCAGTGCCTTTAACCTCCTGTTTGGCCCAGTTTGCAAATTCCGCGGAAGATGAACAGGAATAGGGAGAACCAATGAGAGACTAGCTGGAGGTGTCTGGACGGGAAAATTTAACTCTCATTTCCCACCAGGAAGAGGAATTAACCAAAGGCTCAGCGTGCCATGCCGGAACCAGATTAGGGCCTGAAGCAATTCTGCGGTGTTGCGGCCAGCTCACAAGAAAGCGAGTTGAAGAAAGGAGCTCAGGGGCACTGTAATTCACAAACCTGCAGAGTTATAAATGACAGCTATCATCCAAAAATATACTGAAGTAAGGCTGCCAAGAGGACTTGAAAGCCGGGCAGAATTGCAGGAAACCGATTTCAGGAGGTAGACTGGAATTGCATTTAAAGCATAGGAAAAGAGGCAGAAGGTCGACAATGATGCACTTGGCCAAAAAGGGCGTATGCGTTTTTTCCTGAATATATTCAGGAAAAAAAACGCATACGCCCTTTTTGGCCAACCAAGCAAGCTTGCAAAGGAAATCTGCACTACAATGAAGTCTCACTTCCCCCCCGTCAAAAGGGCCATCTGAAAAAAGTGTAAAATCCAGAAAGGCAGGACAGGCCATGGAGAACTGGGAGCCTTGTTATGCTGATGGGCGGGATGTAAATTGCCAACAGCCACTCGGGAGAAGTGTATGGTGTTTCCTGAAACATCTAAAAAACAAAGCAACAGAGCCTAGGGCACTTCCACTTATGGTCCTATAGCTTAGGGAAATTAAAATCAAAAAGACACAGCCACCCCAAAGTTTGGGATGGCTCTGTTTACAAGAAACTCGTTTACGGTACAAGTTCAATATCGCATAAAGCGAAAAATGGATAAAGAAGTTGTGGTACTTACGTACAATGCAATATCACTCAGCAATGACATCTATGTCATCAGGCCCATAGCAGCATAATGAGTGGATTCAGGTATGATGATTCTAACTGAAATAAGTCACACAGAAAAAGAAACATCATAAGATATCACTAATACACGGAATGTAAACTTGGCTACACAGGAACTGAATTTCAAAACAGAACATGGTCCCAAATTTAGAAAATCAACTTATGCTTGCTTAAGGGGAAAGGTGAGTTGGGGTGCTGCATAAAACCAGAGATTGAAATGAGCACAGATAAAGTTCCTTAAGCCAAATATGTAATAGACAAGAGCTACTCCTTGCTCAACGAAATGGACTCAAAACCCCATATTAAACGCCTAATAATGTACCTGACTAGTAAGTATCTTAAAACCTATGGATTGCTATGTCTCTGAAAGTGAATCAATCGTGAGTACAGGGGCAAAAACACAGCAGTGATAGGATTGGAGAGTTTTGGTGAGCAAATGAAGACCCTTTGAAGTCATATTGCATGGTACCCATTCCACGGGTCTCAACTCTCCAGGTTTAAGGGATTCTTCCTTCAGCTAAAACATGCATGTGGAACCCAGAGTATGATCAACCGTGTGATCGGGAGACGTGTTGAAATATGTCTCAGTTCTCGTCCCCTGGTACTCGGGTGCAACATTCCAGATGCTTTACTAACACTCTCCCGACTTGGAGAGTCAGTGCCTTTAACCTCCTGTTTGGCCCAGTTTGCAAATTCCGCGGAAGATGAACAGGAATAGGGAGAACCAATGAGAGACTAGCTGGAGGTGTCTGGACGGGAAAATTTAACTCTCATTTCCCACCAGGAAGAGGAATTAACCAAAGGCTCAGCGTGCCATGCCGGAACCAGATTAGGGCCTGAAGCAATCCTGCGGTGTTGCGTCCAGCTCACAAGAAAGCGAGTTGAAGAAAGGAGCTCAGGGACACTGTAATTCACAAACCTGCAGAGTTATAAATGACAGCTATCATCCAAAAATATACTGAAGTAAGGCTGCCAAGAGGACTTGAAAGCCGGGCAGAATTGCAGGAAACCGATTTCAGGAGGTAGACTGGAATTGCATTTAAAGCATAGGAAAAGAGGCAGAAGGTCGACAATGATGCACTTGGCCAAAAAGGGCGTATGCGTTTTTTCCTGAATATATTCAGGAAAAAACGCATACGCCCTTTTTGGCCAACCAAGCAAGCTTGCAAAGGAAATCTGCACTACAATGAAGTCTCACTTCCCCCCGGTCAAAAGGGCCATCTGAGAAAAGTGTAAAATCCAGAAAGGCAGGACAGGCCATGGAGAACTGGGAGCCTTGTTATGCTGATGGGCGGGATGTAAATTGCCAACAGCCACTCGGGAGAAGTGTATGGTGTTTCCTGAAACATCTAAAAAACAAAGCAACAGAGCCTAGGGCACTTCCACTTATGGTCCTATAGCTTAGGGAAATTAAAATCAAAAAGACACAGCCACCCCAAAGTTTGGGATGGCTCTGTTTACAAGAAACTCGTTTACGGTACAAGTTCAATATCGCATAAAGCGGAAAATGGATAAAGAAGTTGTGGTACTTACGTACAATGCAATATCACTCAGCAATGACATCTATGTCATCAGGCCCATAGCAGCATGATGAGTGGATTCAGGTATGATGATTCTAACTGAAATAAGTCACACAGAAAAAGAAACATCATAAGATATCACTAATACACGGAATGTAAACTTGGCTACACAGGAACTGAATTTCAAAACAGAACATGGTCCCAAATTTAGAAAATCAACTTATGCTTGCTTAAGGGGAAAGGTGAGTTGGGGTGCTGCATAAAACCAGAGATTGAAATGAGCACAGATAAAGTTCCTTAAGCCAAATATGTAATAGACAAGAGCTACTCCTTGCTCAACGAAATGGACTCAAAACCCCATATTAAACGCCTAATAATGTACCTGACTAGTAAGTATCTTAAAACCTATGGATTGCTATGTCTCTGAAAGTGAATCAATCGTGAGTACAGGGGCAAAAACGCAGCAGTGATAGGATTGGAGAGTTTTGGTGAGCAAATGAAGACCCTTTGAAGTCATATTGCATGGTACCCATTCCACGGGTCTCAACTCTCCAGGTTTAAGGGATTCTTCCTTCAGCTAAAACATGCATGTGGAACCCAGAGTATGATCAACCGTGTGATCGGGAGACGTGTTGAAATATGTCTCAGTTCTCGTCCCCTGGTACTCGGGTGCAACATTCCAGATGCTTTACTAACACTCTCCCGACTTGGAGAGTCAGTGCCTTTAACCTCCTGTTTGGCCCAGTTTGCAAATTCCGCGGAAGATGAACAGGAATAGGGAGAACCAATGAGAGACTAGCTGGAGGTGTCTGGACGGGAAAATTTAACTCTCATTTCCCACCAGGAAGAGGAATTAACCAAAGGCTCAGCGTGCCATGCCGGAACCAGATTAGGGCCTGAAGCAATCCTGCGGTGTTGCGTCCAGCTCACAAGAAAGCGAGTTGAAGAAAGGAGCTCAGGGACACTGTAATTCACAAACCTGCAGAGTTATAAATGACAGCTATCATCCAAAAATATACTGAAGTAAGGCTGCCAAGAGGACTTGAAAGCCGGGCAGAATTGCAGGAAACCGATTTCAGGAGGTAGACTGGAATTGCATTTAAAGCATAGGAAA
Organism: Orcinus orca; assembly: GCF_937001465.1. Classification (NCBI taxonomy): domain Eukaryota; kingdom Metazoa; phylum Chordata; class Mammalia; order Artiodactyla; family Delphinidae; genus Orcinus; species Orcinus orca. The sequence goes on along the minus strand of NW_026043857.1, from coordinate 11,157 downwards.
AGAGGCAGAAGGTCGACAATGATGCACTTGGCCAAAAAGGGCGTATGCGTTTTTTCCTGAATATATTCAGGAAAAAACGCATACGCCCTTTTTGGCCAACCAAGCAAGCTTGCAAAGGAAATCTGCACTACAATGAAGTCTCACTTCCCCCCGGTCAAAAGGGCCATCTGAGAAAAGTGTAAAATCCAGAAAGGCAGGACAGGCCATGGAGAACTGGGAGCCTTGTTATGCTGATGGGCGGGATGTAAATTGCCAACAGCCACTCGGGAGAAGTGTATGGTGTTTCCTGAAACATCTAAAAAACAAAGCAACAGAGCCTAGGGCACTTCCACTTATGGTCCTATAGCTTAGGGAAATTAAAATCAAAAAGACACAGCCACCCCAAAGTTTGGGATGGCTCTGTTTACAAGAAACTCGTTTACGGTACAAGTTCAATATCGCATAAAGCGGAAAATGGATAAAGAAGTTGTGGTACTTACGTACAATGCAATATCACTCAGCAATGACATCTATGTCATCAGGCCCATAGCAGCATGATGAGTGGATTCAGGTATGATGATTCTAACTGAAATAAGTCACACAGAAAAAGAAACATCATAAGATATCACTAATACACGGAATGTAAACTTGGCTACACAGGAACTGAATTTCAAAACAGAACATGGTCCCAAATTTAGAAAATCAACTTATGCTTGCTTAAGGGGAAAGGTGAGTTGGGGTGCTGCATAAAACCAGAGATTGAAATGAGCACAGATAAAGTTCCTTAAGCCAAATATGTAATAGACAAGAGCTACTCCTTGCTCAACGAAATGGACTCAAAACCCCATATTAAACGCCTAATAATGTACCTGACTAGTAAGTATCTTAAAACCTATGGATTGCTATGTCTCTGAAAGTGAATCAATCGTGAGTACAGGGGCAAAAACGCAGCAGTGATAGGATTGGAGAGTTTTGGTGAGCAAATGAAGACCCTTTGAAGTCATATTGCATGGTACCCATTCCACGGGTCTCAACTCTCCAGGTTTAAGGGATTCTTCCTTCAGCTAAAACATGCATGTGGAACCCAGAGTATGATCAACCGTGTGATCGGGAGACGTGTTGAAATATGTCTCAGTTCTCGTCCCCTGGTACTCGGGTGCAACATTCCAGATGCTTTACTAACACTCTCCCGACTTGGAGAGTCAGTGCCTTTAACCTCCTGTTTGGCCCAGTTTGCAAATTCCGCGGAAGATGAACAGGAATAGGGAGAACCAATGAGAGACTAGCTGGAGGTGTCTGGACGGGAAAATTTAACTCTCATTTCCCACCAGGAAGAGGAATTAACCAAAGGCTCAGCGTGCCATGCCGGAACCAGATTAGGGCCTGAAGCAATCCTGCGGTGTTGCGGCCAGCTCACAAGAAAGCGAGTTGAAGAAAGGAGCTCAGGGACACTGTAATTCACAAACCTGCAGAGTTATAAATGACAGCTATCATCCAAAAATATACTGAAGTAAGGCTGCCAAGAGGACTTGAAAGCCGGGCAGAATTGCAGGAAACCGATTTCAGGAGGTAGACTGGAATTGCATTTAAAGCATAGGAAAAGAGGCAGAAGGTCGACAATGATGCACTTGGCCAAAAAGGGCGTATGCGTTTTTTCCTGAATATATTCAGGAAAAAACGCATACGCCCTTTTTGGCCAACCAAGCAAGCTTGCAAAGGAAATCTGCACTACAATGAAGTCTCACTTCCCCCCGGTCAAAAGGGCCATCTGAGAAAAGTGTAAAATCCAGAAAGGCAGGACAGGCCATGGAGAACTGGGAGCCTTGTTATGCTGATGGGCGGGATGTAAATTGCCAACAGCCACTCGGGAGAAGTGTATGGTGTTTCCTGAAACATCTAAAAAACAAAGCAACAGAGCCTAGGGCACTTCCACTTATGGTCCTATAGCTTAGGGAAATTAAAATCAAAAAGACACAGCCACCCCAAAGTTTGGGATGGCTCTGTTTACAAGAAACTCGTTTACGGTACAATTTCAGTATCGCATAAAGCGAAAAATGGATAAAGAAGTTGTGGTACTTACGTACAATGCAATATCACTCAGCAATGACATCTATGTCATCAGGCCCATAGCAGCATAATGAGTGGATTCAGGTATGATGATTCTAACTGAAATAAGTCACACAGAAAAAGAAACATCATAAGATATCACTAATACACGGAATGTAAACTTGGCTACACAGGAACTGAATTTCAAAACAGAACATGGTCCCAAATTTAGAAAACCAACTTATGCTTGCTTAAGGGGAAAGGTGAGTTGGGGTGCTGCATAAAACCAGAGATTGAAATGAGCACAGATAAAGTTCCTTAAGCCAAATATGTAATAGACAAGAGCTACTCCTTGCTCAACGAAATGGACTCAAAACCCCATATTAAACGCCTAATAATGTACCTGACTAGTAAGTATCTTAAAACCTATGGATTGCTATGTCTCTGAAAGTGAATCAATCGTGAGTACAGGGGCAAAAACGCAGCAGTGATAGGATTGGAGAGTTTTGGTGAGCAAATGAAGACCCTTTGAAGTCATATTGCATGGTACCCATTCCACGGGTCTCAACTCTCCAGGTTTAAGGGATTCTTCCTTCAGCTAAAACATGCATGTGGAACCCAGAGTATGATCAACCGTGTGATCGGGAGACGTGTTGAAATATGTCTCAGTTCTCGTCCCCTGGTACTCGGGTGCAACATTCCAGATGCTTTACTAACACTCTCCCGACTTGGAGAGTCAGTGCCTTTAACCTCCTGTTTGGCCCAGTTTGCAAATTCCGCGGAAGATGAACAGGAATAGGGAGAACCAATGAGAGACTAGCTGGAGGTGTCTGGACGGGAAAATTTAACTCTCATTTCCCACCAGGAAGAGGAATTAACCAAAGGCTCAGCGTGCCATGCCGGAACCAGATTAGGGCCTGAAGCAATCCTGCGGTGTTGCGGCCAGCTCACAAGAAAGCGAGTTGAAGAAAGGAGCTCAGGGGCACTGTAATTCACAAACCTGCAGAGTTATAAATGACAGCTATCATCCAAAAATATACTGAAGTAAGGCTGCCAAGAGGACTTGAAAGCCGGGCAGAATTGCAGGAAACCGATTTCAGGAGGTAGACTGGAATTGCATTTAAAGCATAGGAAAAGAGGCAGAAGGTCGACAATGATGCACTTGGCCAAAAAGGGCGTATGCGTTTTTTCCTGAATATATTCAGGAAAAAAAACGCATACGCCCTTTTTGGCCAACCAAGCAAGCTTGCAAAGGAAATCTGCACTACAATGAAGTCTCACTTCCCCCCCGTCAAAAGGGCCATCTGAAAAAAGTGTAAAATCCAGAAAGGCAGGACAGGCCATGGAGAACTGGGAGCCTTGTTATGCTGATGGGCGGGATGTAAATTGCCAACAGCCACTCGGGAGAAGTGTATGGTGTTTCCTGAAACATCTAAAAAACAAAGCAACAGAGCCTAGGGCACTTCCACTTATGGTCCTATAGCTTAGGGAAATTAAAATCAAAAAGACACAGCCACCCCAAAGTTTGGGATGGCTCTGTTTACAAGAAACTCGTTTACGGTACAAGTTCAATATCGCATAAAGCGGAAAATGGATAAAGAAGTTGTGGTACTTACGTACAATGCAATATCACTCAGCAATGACATCTATGTCATCAGGCCCATAGCAGCATAATGAGTGGATTCAGGTATGATGATTCTAACTGAAATAAGTCACACAGAAAAAGAAACATCATAAGATATCACTAATACACGGAATGTAAACTTGGCTACACAGGAACTGAATTTCAAAACAGAACATGGTCCCAAATTTAGAAAACCAACTTATGCTTGCTTAAGGGGAAAGGTGAGTTGGGGTGCTGCATAAAACCAGAGATTGAAATGAGCACAGATAAAGTTCCTTAAGCCAAATATGTAATAGACAAGAGCTACTCCTTGCTCAACGAAATGGACTCAAAACCCCATATTAAACGCCTAATAATGTACCTGACTAGTAAGTATCTTAAAACCTATGGATTGCTATGTCTCTGAAAGTGAATCAATCGTGAGTACAGGGGCAAAAACGCAGCAGTGATAGGATTGGAGAGTTTTGGTGAGCAAATGAAGACCCTTTGAAGTCATATTGCATGGTACCCATTCCACGGGTCTCAACTCTCCAGGTTTAAGGGATTCTTCCTTCAGCTAAAACATGCATGTGGAACCCAGAGTATGATCAACCGTGTGATCGGGAGACGTGTTGAAATATGTCTCAGTTCTCGTCCCCTGGTACTCGGGTGCAACATTCCAGATGCTTTACTAACACTCTCCCGACTTGGAGAGTCAGTGCCTTTAACCTCCTGTTTGGCCCAGTTTGCAAATTCCGCGGAAGATGAACAGGAATAGGGAGAACCAATGAGAGACTAGCTGGAGGTGTCTGGACGGGAAAATTTAACTCTCATTTCCCACCAGGAAGAGGAATTAACCAAAGGCTCAGCGTGCCATGCCGGAACCAGATTAGGGCCTGAAGCAATCCTGCGGTGTTGCGGCCAGCTCACAAGAAAGCGAGTTGAAGAAAGGAGCTCAGGGGCACTGTAATTCACAAACCTGCAGAGTTATAAATGACAGCTATCATCCAAAAATATACTGAAGTAAGGCTGCCAAGAGGACTTGAAAGCCGGGCAGAATTGCAGGAAACCGATTTCAGGAGGTAGACTGGAATTGCATTTAAAGCATAGGAAAAGAGGCAGAAGGTCGACAATGATGCACTTGGCCAAAAAGGGCGTATGCGTTTTTTCCTGAATATATTCAGGAAAAAAAACGCATACGCCCTTTTTGGCCAACCAAGCAAGCTTGCAAAGGAAATCTGCACTACAATGAAGTCTCACTTCCCCCCCGTCAAAAGGGCCATCTGAAAAAAGTGTAAAATCCAGAAAGGCAGGACAGGCCATGGAGAACTGGGAGCCTTGTTATGCTGATGGGCGGGATGTAAATTGCCAACAGCCACTCGGGAGAAGTGTATGGTGTTTCCTGAAACATCTAAAAAACAAAGCAACAGAGCCTAGGGCACTTCCACTTATGGTCCTATAGCTTAGGGAAATTAAAATCAAAAAGACACAGCCACCCCAAAGTTTGGGATGGCTCTGTTTACAAGAAACTCATTTACGGTGCAAGTTCAATATCGCATAAAGCGAAAAATGGATAAAGAAGTTGTGGTAATTACGTACAATGCAATATCACTCAGCAATGACATCTATGTCATCAGGCCCATAGCAGCATAATGAGTGGATTCAGGTATGATGATTCTAACTGAAATAAGTCACACAGAAAAAGAAACATCATAAGATATCACTAATACACGGAATGTAAACTTGGCTACACAGGAACTGAATTTCAAAACAGAACATGGTCCCAAATTTAGAAAATCAACTTATGCTTGCTTAAGGGGAAAGGTGAGTTGGGGTGCTGCATAAAACCAGAGATTGAAATGAGCACAGATAAAGTTCCTTAAGCCAAATATGTAATAGACAAGAGCTACTCCTTGCTCAACGAAATGGACTCAAAACCCCATATTAAACGCCTAATAATGTACCTGACTAGTAAGTATCTTAAAACCTATGGATTGCTATGTCTCTGAAAGTGAATCAATCGTGAGTACAGGGGCAAAAACGCAGCAGTGATAGGATTGGAGAGTTTTGGTGAGCAAATGAAGACCCTTTGAAGTCATATTGCATGGTACCCATTCCACGGGTCTCAACTCTCCAGGTTTAAGGGATTCTTCCTTCAGCTAAAACATGCATGTGGAACCCAGAGTATGATCAACCGTGTGATCGGGAGACGTGTTGAAATATGTCTCAGTTCTCGTCCCCTGGTACTCGGGTGCAACATTCCAGATGCTTTACTAACACTCTCCCGACTTGGAGAGTCAGTGCCTTTAACCTCCTGTTTGGCCCAGTTTGCAAATTCCGCGGAAGATGAACAGGAATAGGGAGAACCAATGAGAGACTAGCTGGAGGTGTCTGGACGGGAAAATTTAACTCTCATTTCCCACCAGGAAGAGGAATTAACCAAAGGCTCAGCGTGCCATGCCGGAACCAGATTAGGGCCTGAAGCAATCCTGCGGTGTTGCGGCCAGCTCACAAGAAAGCGAGTTGAAGAAAGGAGCTCAGGGGCACTGTAATTCACAAACCTGCAGAGTTATAAATGACAGCTATCATCCAAAAATATACTGAAGTAAGGCTGCCAAGAGGACTTGAAAGCCGGGCAGAATTGCAGGAAACCGATCTCAGGAGGTAGACTGGAATTGCATTTAAAGCATAGGAAAAGAGGCAGAAGGTCGACAATGATGCACTTGGCCAAAAAGGGCGTATGCGTTTTTTCCTGAATATATTCAGGAAAAAAAACGCATACGCCCTTTTTGGCCAACCAAGCAAGCTTGCAAAGGAAATCTGCACTACAATGAAGTCTCACTTCCCCCCCGTCAAAAGGGCCATCTGAAAAAAGTGTAAAATCCAGAAAGGCAGGACAGGCCATGGAGAACTGGGAGCCTTGTTATGCTGATGGGCGGGATGTAAATTGCCAACAGCCACTCGGGAGAAGTGTATGGTGTTTCCTGAAACATCTAAAAAACAAAGCAACAGAGCCTAGGGCACTTCCACTTATGGCCCTATAGCTTAGGGAAATTAAAATCAAAAAGACACAGCCACCCCAAAGTTTGGGATGGCTCTGTTTACAAGAAACTCATTTACGGTGCAAGTTCAATATCGCATAAAGCGAAAAATGGATAAAGAAGTTGTGGTACTTACGTACAATGCAATATCACTCAGCAATGACATCTATGTCATCAGGCCCATAGCAGCATAATGAGTGGATTCAGGTATGATGATTCTAACTGAAATAAGTCACACAGAAAAAGAAACATCATAAGATATCACTAATACACGGAATGTAAACTTGGCTACACAGGAACTGAATTTCAAAACAGAACATGGTCCCAAATTTAGAAAATCAACTTATGCTTGCTTAAGGGGAAAGGTGAGTTGGGGTGCTGCATAAAACCAGAGATTGAAATGAGCACAGATAAAGTTCCTTAAGCCAAATATGTAATAGACAAGAGCTACTCCTTGCTCAACGAAATGGACTCAAAACCCCATATTAAACGCCTAATAATGTACCTGACTAGTAAGTATCTTAAAACCTATGGATTGCTATGTCTCTGAAAGTGAATCAATCGTGAGTACAGGGGCAAAAACGCAGCAGTGATAGGATTGGAGAGTTTTGGTGAGCAAATGAAGACCCTTTGAAGTCATATTGCATGGTACCCATTCCACGGGTCTCAACTCTCCAGGTTTAAGGGATTCTTCCTTCAGCTAAAACATGCATGTGGAACCCAGAGTATGATCAACCGTGTGATCGGGAGACGTGTTGAAATATGTCTCAGTTCTCGTCCCCTGGTACTCGGGTGCAACATTCCAGATGCTTTACTAACACTCTCCCGACTTGGAGAGTCAGTGCCTTTAACCTCCTGTTTGGCCCAGTTTGCAAATTCCGCGGAAGATGAACAGGAATAGGGAGAACCAATGAGAGACTAGCTGGAGGTGTCTGGACGGGAAAATTTAACTCTCATTTCCCACCAGGAAGAGGAATTAACCAAAGGCTCAGCGTGCCATGCCGGAACCAGATTAGGGCCTGAAGCAATCCTGCGGTGTTGCGGCCAGCTCACAAGAAAGCGAGTTGAAGAAAGGAGCTCAGGGGCACTGTAATTCACAAACCTGCAGAGTTATAAATGACAGTTATCATCCAAAAATATACTGAAGTAAGGCTGCCAAGAGGACTTGAAAGCCGGGCAGAATTGCAGGAAACCGATTTCAGGAGGTAGACTGGAATTGCATTTAAAGCATAGGAAAAGAGGCAGAAGGTCGACAATGATGCACTTGGCCAAAAAGGGCGTATGCGTTTTTTCCTGAATATATTCAGGAAAAAACGCATACGCCCTTTTTGGCCAACCAAGCAAGCTTGCAAAGGAAATCTGCACTACAATGAAGTCTCACTTCCCCCCGTCAAAAGGGCCATCTGAAAAAAGTGTAAAATCCAGAAAGGCAGGACAGGCCATGGAGAACTGGGAGCCTTGTTATGCTGATGGGTGGGATGTAAATTGCCAACAGCCACTCGGGAGAAGTGTATGGTGTTTCCTGAAACATCTAAAAAACAAAGCAACAGAGCCTAGGGCACTTCCACTTATGGTCCTATAGCTTAGGGAAATTAAAATCAAAAAGACACAGCCACCCCAAAGTTTGGGATGGCTCTGTTTACAAGAAACTCGTTTACGGTGCAAGTTCAATATCGCATAAAGCGAAAAATGGATAAAGAAGTTGTGGTAATTACGTACAATGCAATATCACTCAGCAATGACATCTATGTCATCAGGCCCATAGCAGCATAATGAGTGGATTCAGGTATGATGATTCTAACTGAAATAAGTCACACAGAAAAAGAAACATCATAAGATATCACTAATACACGGAATGTAAACTTGGCTACACAGGAACTGAATTTCAAAACAGAACATGGTCCCAAATTTAGAAAATCAACTTATGCTTGCTTAAGGGGAAAGGTGAGTTGGGGTGCTGCATAAAACCAGAGATTGAAATGAGCACAGATAAAGTTCCTTAAGCCAAATATGTAATAGACAAGAGCTACTCCTTGCTCAACGAAATGGACTCAAAACCCCATATTAAACGCCTAATAATGTACCTGACTAGTAAGTATCTTAAAACCTATGGATTGCTATGTCTCTGAAAGTGAATCAATCGTGAGTACAGGGGCAAAAACGCAGCAGTGATAGGATTGGAGAGTTTTGGTGAGCAAATGAAGACCCTTTGAAGTCATATTGCATGGTACCCATTCCACGGGTCTCAACTCTCCAGGTTTAAGGGATTCTTCCTTCAGCTAAAACATGCATGTGGAACCCAGAGTATGATCAACCGTGTGATCGGGAGACGTGTTGAAATATGTCTCAGTTCTCGTCCCCTGGTACTCGGGTGCAACAATCCAGATGCTTTACTAACACTCTCCCGACTTGGAGAGTCAGTGCCTTTAACCTCCTGTTTGGCCCAGTTTGCAAATTCCGCGGAAGATGAACAGGAATAGGGAGAACCAATGAGAGACTAGCTGGAGGTGTCTGGACGGGAAAATTTAACTCTCATTTCCCACCAGGAAGAGGAATTAACCAAAGGCTCAGCTTGCCATGCCGGAACCAGATTAGGGCCTGAAGCAATCCTGCGGTGTTGCGGCCAGCTCACAAGAAAGCGAGTTGAAGAAAGGAGCTCAGGGGCACTGTAATTCACAAACCTGCAGAGTTATAAATGACAGCTATCATCCAAAAATATACTGAAGTAAGGCTGCCAAGAGGACTTGAAAGCCGGGCAGAATTGCAGGAAACCGATTTCAGGAGGTAGACTGGAATTGCATTTAAAGCATAGGAAAAGAGGCAGAAGGTCGACAATGATGCACTTGGCCAAAAAGGGCGTATGCGTTTTTTCCTGAATATATTCAGGAAAAAACGCATACGCCCTTTTTGGCCAACCAAGCAAGCTTGCAAAGGAAATCTGCACTACAATGAAGTCTCACTTCCCCCCCCCCCGTCAAAAGGGCCATCTGAAAAAAGTGTAAAATCCAGAAAGGCAGGACAGGCCATGGAGAACTGGGAGCCTTGTTATGCTGATGGGCGGGATGTAAATTGCCAACAGCCACTCGGGAGAAGTGTATGGTGTTTCCTGAAACATCTAAAAAACAAAGCAACAGAGCCTAGGGCACTTCCACTTATGGTCCTATAGCTTAGGGAAATTAAAATCAAAAAGACACAGCCACCCCAAAGTTTGGGATGGCTCTGTTTACAAGAAACTCGTTTACGGTACAATTTCAGTATCGCATAAAGCGAAAAATGGATAAAGAAGTTGTGGTACTTACGTACAATGCAATATCACTCAGCAATGACATCTATGTCATCAGGCCCATAGCAGCATAATGAGTGGATTCAGGTATGATGATTCTAACTGAAATAAGTCACACAGAAAAAGAAACATCATAAGATATCACTAATACACGGAATGTAAACTTGGCTACACAGGAACTGAATTTCAAAACAGAACATGGTCCCAAATTTAGAAAACCAACTTATGCTTGCTTAAGGGGAAAGGTGAGTTGGGGTGCTGCATAAAACCAGAGATTGAAATGAGCACAGATAAAGTTCCTTAAGCCAAATATGTAATAGACAAGAGCTACTCCTTGCTCAACGAAATGGACTCAAAACCCCATATTAAACGCCTAATAATGTACCTGACTAGTAAGTATCTTAAAACCTATGGATTGCTATGTCTCTGAAAGTGAATCAATCGTGAGTACAGGGGCAAAAACGCAGCAGTGATAGGATTGGAGAGTTTTGGTGAGCAAATGAAGACCCTTTGAAGTCATATTGCATGGTACCCATTCCACGGGTCTCAACTCTCCAGGTTTAAGGGATTCTTCCTTCAGCTAAAACATGCATGTGGAACCCAGAGTATGATCAACCGTGTGATCGGGAGACGTGTTGAAATATGTCTCAGTTCTCGTCCCCTGGTACTCGGGTGCAACATTCCAGATGCTTTACTAACACTCTCCCGACTTGGAGAGTCAGTGCCTTTAACCTCCTGTTTGGCCCAGTTTGCAAATTCCGCGGAAGATGAACAGGAATAGGGAGAACCAATGAGAGACTAGCTGGAGGTGTCTGGACGGGAAAATTTAACTCTCATTTCCCACCAGGAAGAGGAATTAACCAAAGGCTCAGCGTGCCATGCCGGAACCAGATTAGGGCCTGAAGCAATCCTGCGGTGTTGCGGCCAGCTCACAAGAAAGCGAGTTGAAGAAAGGAGCTCAGGGGCACTGTAATTCACAAACCTGCAGAGTTATAAATGACAGCTATCATCCAAAAATATACTGAAGTAAGGCTGCCAAGAGGACTTGAAAGCCGGGCAGAATTGCAGGAAACCGATTTCAGGAGGTAGACTGGAATTGCATTTAAAGCATAGGAAAAGAGGCAGAAGGTCGACAATGATGCACTTGGCCAAAAAGGGCGTATGCGTTTTTTCCTGAATATATTCAGGAAAAAACGCATACGCCC